>NC_074682.1:18930085-18935085 GCF_029448725.1 Salvelinus fontinalis
TCACAGAGAGAGAGAGAGACTCACAGAGAGAGAGAGAGACTCACAGAGAGTGAGAGAGACTCACAGAGAGAGAGAGAGAGACTCACAGAGAGAGAGAGAGACTCACACACACACAGAGAGAGAGAGACTCACACACACACAGAGAGAGAGAGACTCACACACACACACAGAGAGAGAGAGACTCACACACACACAGAGAGAGAGAGACTCACACACACACAGAGAGAGAGAGACTCACACACACACAGAGAGAGAGAGACTCACAGAGATAGAGAGAGACTCACAGAGAGAGAGAGAGAGAGACTCACAGAGAGAGAGAGAGACTCACAGAGAGAGAGAGAGAGAGAGAGAGAGAGAGAGAGAGAGAGAGAGAGAGAGAGAGAGAGACACACAGAGAGAGAGAGAGAGACTCACACACACACACAGAGAGACTCACAGAGTGAGAGAGAGACTCACAGAGTGAGAGAGAGACTCACAGAGTGAGAGAGAGACTCACAGAGTGAGAGAGAGACTCACAGAGTGAGAGAGAGACTCACAGAGTGAGAGAGAGACTCACAGAGAGAGAGACTCACAGAGAGAGAGAGACTCACAGAGAGAGAGAGACTCACAGAGAGAGAGAGAGAGAGAGAGAGAGAGACTCACAGAGAGAGAGAGAGAGAGACTCACAGAGAGAGAGAGAGAGAGAGAGAGACTCACAGAGAGAGAGACTCGCACACACACACAGAGAGAGAGACTCGCACACACACAGAGAGAGAGAGACTCGCACACACACAGAGAGAGAGAGACTCACACACACACAGAGAGAGAGAGACTCACACACACACAGAGAGAGAGAGACTCACACACACACACAGAGAGAGAGACTCACACACACACAGAGAGAGAGAGACTCAGAGAGAGAGAGATGTGTGTATGTATGTATGTATATATATATATATATATGTGTATGTGTGTGTGTATGTATATGTGTATATATATATGTATGTATATATATATATATATATATATATATATATATATATATATATATATTATTTTGTATTGTTTTCAATGTACTTTACTCAAACCAGTGAATATCACTTATTATAAATGAGATCATTAACTATCAGCTCTTGGAATATCCAGGGATTTTACTCTTCACATTTTGGTTATAAAACAACAAATCCAGAATTGATTAAAAACATCAAAGGACAGGACATCATAATCCTACTGGAAACATGGTGTCGTGGAGACATAGATACTCAGTGTCCCTCAGGCTATAGAGAAAGTTTACTACCATCAATCAAACATAAAAATGTTAAACGGGGCCGAGACTCAGGTGGAATCATCATTTGGCATAAGCAGGACTTGGCACTGAATGAAATGAAAAAAGGTACCAGTCACATTTGGCTAAAACTTAACAAAGGTACAATCTATTGTGATAATGACGTGTACATATGTGCAGCTTATGCTCCTCCTTCAGATTCACCATATTATGATGATCAGTTTTTTGACAATCTCCAGACAGAAATCATTACATTTCAGGCAGAGGGTAAAGTGCTTCTTTGTGGAGATTTCAATGCAAGAACAGGTTCTGAGCCTGACTACACTGATGCGGGAGGTAACCACCACATATTTGGTCACCCCTCCTTGTACAGCAGCCCTATTATAAATAATAGAAACAGTCCTGACCAAATACTGAACAAAAATGGGAAGGAGTTAGTGCATCTCTGTCGAGCCTTAGGCCTGTACATGCTTAATGGTAGAATCAGAGGCGACTCTTTAGGTCAGTTTACTTACTGCTCAGCTCTTGGGACAAGTGTAGTCGATTATGCCATCACGGACATTGACCCCTCCTCCATTAGTGCATTCACTGTCAGACCACAGACACCATTGTCAGATCACAGTCAGATCAACGTGTTTTTGAAGAAATTAACCGGCAATATTCATTCAAAAAAACTGCCCAATAAACTCTTCAACATAAACCAATCATACAGATGGGCTCCAAACAGTGCAGAGAGATTCATTGAAACATTGAACTCAAAAGAAATGATGAACTCTATACAGTTTTTCAATAACTCACAATACCAAAACAATAAAGATGGTGTCAATTCGGCTACTCTAAACATCAACTGCATATTCCAAAAAGCAGCATCGAAAGCAAATTTGAGCAAACCAAAGAAATGCAACATCAGAAACAAAAAACAAAATGTTTCTGACAAATGGTTTGATAATGAATGTAAAACAATTAGAAAACACCTAAGACAAATGTCAAACAAAAAACATAAGCAGCAAAACAACCCAGAGCTACGATATGAATACTTTGAAACTCTGAAACAGTATAAACATACACTGAAACGCAAGAAACTGAATTATACCAACAAGACACTTGATGAAATTGAAAACGCAATTGACCAAAATCAGTTCTGGGACATGTGGAACAATTTAAGCACAACAAAGCCACAAGAATTAGCCATACAAGATGTAGGAATTTGGAAAACTTATTTTGATAATCTATACAAAAACATCCCAGAAAAAGACTTAAAACAGAACCAATTAGAAATTAAAGAAAAATTGAACATCCTTGAATCAGTCATTAAAAATAACCAAAATCCATTAGATTACCCAATAACCCAACAAGAACTAACTGAAAAGCTCAAATCTATTAAATCAAAGAAGGCTTGTGGTCTAGACAACATCAGAAATGAAATGCTGAAAAACAGCACACCTGAGCTGCAAAATGCTGTGCTTAAATTGTTCAACATGGTTTTAACTTCTGGCTGCTTCCCTGATGTCTGGAACCAGGGGCTCATCTCCCCTATCCACAAAAGTGGAGACAAATCAGACCCCAATAATTACAGGGGAATTTGTGTAAACAGTAACTTGGGAAAGGTTTTCTGTAGCATTTTGAATTCAAGAATCCAAACCTTTCTTCAAGAAAAAAATGTAATAACTAAATGTCAAATTGGCTTTCTCGCCAACCATCGCACTACTGATCATATATACACCTTACACACACTAATTAATAAACACGTCCACCAAAAAAAAGAGGGCAAAATCTTTGCTTGCTTTATTGACTTTAAAAAAGCATTTGATTCTATTTGGCACGAAGGGCTATTCTACAAAATTCTCCAAAGTGGGCTTGGTGGTAAGGTGTATGACTTAATAAAATGTATGTACACAGAAAACAAGTGTGCAATAAAAATCAAAAACCAAAGAACAGAATTCTTTTCACAATGTCGAGGTGTGAGACAAGGCTGTAGTTTGAGTCCAAATCTTTTCAACATTTATATCAATGAATTAGCAGAGATGTTGGACAATTCTCCAGCCCCAGGACTCACACTATTTGACACAGAGGTGAAATACCTGCTATATGCTGATGACTTGGTACTTCTATCACCAACCAAAGAAGGTCTTCAACAGAACATTAATATTCTAGAGCAATATTGCCATAATTGGGCCCTGGCAGTAAATTTCCCAAAAACTAAAATCATGATTTTCCAAAAACAAAACAGATGTCAGAAACACAAATATAAATTCACCCTGAACAACACCATCATTGAACACACAAAAAATTACACCTACCTTGGTCTGACCATATCTGCATCGGGAAACTTTAATAGGGCAGTGAATGCACTCAAAGAAAAAGCCCGCAGAGCATTGTATGCAATAAAAATGAAATTATTCAAAATCAACATCCCAATTAGAATTTGGACCAAAATATTTGACAGTGTAATCCTACCAATAGCTCTTTACGGAAGTGAGGTTTGGGGGCCACTCAATAAACTGGACTTTAAAATGTGGGACAAACATCCAATTGAAACCTTACATGCAGAATTCTGTCGGAAAATCCTACAAGTCCAGAGAAATACACCAACTAATGCATGTAGGGCAGAATTGGGCCGCTTTCCAGTAATAATGAAAATACAGAAAAGATCATTAAAATTTTGGCTACATCTAAATTCAAGTCCAAATTCGAGTCTGCAATTTAAAGCACTTCAAACCCAAGAGCTGAGCCCAGAAACGAGCCCTCTCAGTCAGCTGGTGTTGGACCTAACCAACCAAGCTGACACCAGCACTGCTTCAAAAGAAAGAATTCCAATAAACAAAATCATGAACCAATCAAAGGACTCATATTTACAACATTGGAAAAACGAAACAAAATCCCAAAGCCGACTAAATTGCTATCTGACCCTAAACAGAGAATATGAATTGGCTGAATATCTCTACTCTGTCAGAGATTCGAAGCAGAGACAGATCCTTACCAAGTACAGGCTGAGTGACCACCGATTGGCAATAGAAACCGGCAGACATAAAAAGACATGGCTACCCAAAGAGGAGCGTGTATGTGGTCACTGCACGACAGGGGAGGTTGAAACAGAGATGCACTTTCTCCTTTACTGTGATAAATATTCCTCACCAAGAGATTCATTATTCACAGAAATGACTACATTTATTCCAAATTTTTACTTATTAAACCCAGAGGAAAAACTAAAAATACTCATGGGCGAAGGAGCAATGGCTTCTCTTGCAGCCAAATATGTATTTGCCTGCCATAGCCTGAGGGACACTGAATAATAACATCTGCATAGTAAGCAGTAACTTACTTATTAGGAATGTTATTGTTATTACTGTTATTGTTATTAGTATTATTATTATTGTTTATCATTCCAAATAGTAATGGTATGGGTGGTATTGGTAATGATAGCAGTTTAATGATGGTGGTGGTGGTAGTGGTGCATTACACCATACATTACATTCGACTATTGACTGTTACCATTTTATTGTTACTATTTTTATATTTAATTTTGTATTATTATTTACTGAAATTCTATATTATTATTATTTGTCATTGTTTTAATTGTATTACAATGTATATTGTATACATTGTTGCTTTGGCAATATTGACACAATGTTTTTCATGCCAATAAAGCAGCTTGAATTTGAATTTGAATTTGAGAGAGACTCACAGAGAGAGAGAGAGAGACTCACAGAGAGAGAGAGAGAGACTCACAGAGTGA
>NC_074682.1:19240085-19477585 GCF_029448725.1 Salvelinus fontinalis
CGATTTTGTGCACTAATTTGTTTACATCCTTGTTAGTGTGACATTTCTCCTTTACCAAGATAATTCATCCACCTGACAGGTGTGGCATATCAAGAAGCTGATTAAACGGCATGATCATTACACAGGTGCACCTTGTGCTGGGGACAATAAAAGGCCACTCTAAAATGTGCAGTTTTGTCACAAAACACCATGTCACAGATGTCAAAACTTTTTAGGGAGCATGCAGGAATGTCCTCCAGAGCTATTGCTAGAGAATGGAATGTTAATTTCTCAACTATAAGCCGCCTATAACATTGTTTTAGAGAATTTGGCACTACTTCCAACCGGCCTCACAACTGCAGACCACGTGTAACCACGCCAGCCCAGGACCTCCACATCCAGCCTTTTCAGCTGTGGGATCATCTGGGAACAGCCACCCGGACAGCTGATGAAACTGTGGGTTTGCACAACTGAAGAATATCTGCACAAACTGTCAGAAACCGTCATATGGAAGCTCATCTGCGTGCTCGTCATCCTCAGCAGGGTCTTGACTTGACTGCAGTTTGGTTTCGTAACCGACTTCAGTGGGCAAATGCTAACCTTCAGTGGCCAATGGCACGCTGAAGAAGTGTGCTCTTCATGGATGAATCCCGGTTTCTACTGTACCGGACAGATGGACACGAACACAATTGCTGTTTATCGATGGCAATTTGAATGCACAGAGATACAGTGATGAGATCCTGAGGCCCTTTATCGTGCCGTTCATCCGCCGCTGTCACATCATGTTTCAGCGTGATAATGCATGGCCCCATGTCGCAAGGATCTGTACACAATTCCTGGAAGCTATAAATGTCCCAGTTCTTCCATGGCCTGCGTACTCACCAGACATTTCACCCGTTGAGCATGTTTGGGATGATCTGGACCGACGTGTACGACAGTGTGTTCCAGTTCCCGACAATATCCATCAACTTCGCACAGCCATTGAAGAGTAGTGGGACATCATTCCAGCCTGATCAACTCTATGCGAAGAAGATGTGTCATGCTGCTTGAGGCAAATGGTGGTCACACCAGATACTGACTCATGAATTTATTTAAATGGACTGATTTCCTTATATGAACTATAACTCAGTAAAATCTTTTAAATTGTTTACGATTATTACGATTATTACGATTATTATTATCATGTTGCAGAACATGTTGCAGAGTGTTTTGTTTTAAGTTTGGATGTCAGAGGCTTTCAATATGTATATATTTGTTGCTGTGAATGAATGCAGAAGGCTTCTTCATTATTCAGGGTTATCCATATTGTTCTGGTGGCAGGCCCTTGGTACCGCACCCAAGGACAAAGCTGACAGGTTCCAGTCCAAAGATCCATTCATTAGATAGATGGGCCATTAAAATTGGCTACCTGTGGCCCTGTGGTCAGCACATATTAATTGCCTCTCCTGTACTTCTGGCGCCCTAATCCCTCCGTCCCACTCGCTCTTTCCGTCTTCTGGCGCTCGATGCTCCTGAAACCACGGCCATTGATGAACACTGGTCCCGAATTTCTGCTTTCCCCCCTGTGTAACTCTGAAAGACTAATACATTTAACCAAGATGACATTCATTGTTGGCCGGCATAATGTAAAGAATGTAGCAGTCATTTTGAATAGCGAGATGTGCGTTAAGCCTCTGTCTGACACACACACGGTTCATTACTGTAATGTATGTGTGTATGTACTGTATATGCATGTTCCTGTGGAAGGAGTTTCAAGTGGTAGTAACCACTTTTTTTGGTTACTACATGATTCCATATGTGTTTATTTCATAGAGTTGATGTCTTCACTATTATTCTACAGTGTAGAAAATAATAAAAATAAAGAAAAACCCTTGAATGAGTAGGTGTGTCCAAACTTTTGACATTTTCTTCCTTACTCATATAGCCTGTAGGGTTCCAATAAATGTTAATTTGCCACTTATGGGCCAATCTCTGTACCATGTCACTAGTATTAGTGGTAGTGGCCTGACCCGCCCTGGTCTCTCTCCCGTCAGGTTCATCACTACTACAGCTCCCTGCCCGAGGGCAAGGTTCCCTATGTGAACAGCCCAGGAGAGAAGCACCGCATCAAACAGCTCCTCCATCAGCTGCCCCCCCACGACAATGAGGTAAGACCCTTATCCCTCCTCTCGTCTGCCCCCCGGGCACACAGATATTGGGAAGTGGGCATTTGTCACCGTGACATCTTAACTCTCTAGTGTCTCTAACTCTGGATCATTTGTGTTTGTCTCTGCAGCCCTTTATTACACGTTGAATAATCTCTGTGTTTTCCAGGTGCGTTACTGTAACACTCTGGACGATGAAGAGAAGAGGGAGCTCAAACTCTTCAGTAACCAACGGAAACGGGAGAATCTGGGCCGCGGCAATGTGAGACCATTTCCCGTGACGATGACTGGAGCGATCTGTGAGCAGGTACGGTACCTCCGGTAGGAATGGGACTGGTTCACTCACAGGCACTCACACGAGAAGGGCAGAGGTAGGACAGACACATGGTAGAGGTTATACAGGGGTGGCCATAGTTGGATGGATATGATAGAAATACGTGTAATGCCATCTCTCACACGAAAAAACACTTTACAAAAGTGATCAAAGAAAATACTGTATAGGCGAAGGACTCACCTTTCTTTTGTGGTAGAATCTGACAGTACCCAGTGATATTCCTGTCTTTTATTGTGATTCACCCCGTGAAGAGCTCAGCTGACATTTTTAAAAGAAGCTGATAAAATGGAGCCTCCCATTCAAGTCATGACCCAGCCTCTCAACTGTGGTAGATCTGCCTGTCTGGGTTTTCCCTCATCTCTCCCAGTAGCTTGGCCAGAACAAATGTCACACAGACACACTGACGGCTTATAGGATCCTTGATGCTGTGTTTTTTATCCTAACTCTTCACCTTATGTTATACTGTGCCATGGAACGTACAAATTCCAGATTCGATCTCCTGAAGGTACATCGCAGTCTAGATAAACAAATCTTGATGTTGCTTTAGTCTACACCACATTTGTTTTCATTCAGGAACACACTCAGCCCCCAGTCCTTCCCTTACTGACCTTAGGCAGGTCTGCAGTGCTCTGTTATGCTTATGCCCTGTTTGTATCCATGTTTTATTCACTGTGGTTCTTGCTAAGCAGACAACCACAGGAGTGAGTGTGTGAGGAAGCACATTGTTCTAAGGGTGTGTATTGATTGAATTCCCTCCCCTGGCTGACCTCTATGTGTAACAGGTCTGTGCCAGTTAGATCATCTGATTCTCTTCTCTCCCTTTCTGTCTCTGTCCCACCCCTCTAAATGTCCCTCTGTCTCCTTCACACTCTCCCCCTCCTTTCTCCCCTCCCTACCATCTCTCAACGTCTCGCCCCCTCATTCCCACTCCCTGTACCTTTCTCCTCTTCAAATCTTCCTCTCGCTGCTTCCTTTTTCTCTCCTCTACCATCTCTCGCTCTCGTCTACCATCTCTCGCTCTCCGCTACCATCTCTCTCTCTCCTCTACCATCTCTCGCTCTCTCTCTCTCTCTCTCTCTCTCTCTCTCTCTCTCTCTCTCTCTCTCTCTCTCTCTCTCTCTCTCTCTCTCTCTCTCTCCTCTACCATCTCTCTCTCTCTCCTCTACCATCTCTCTCTCTCTCTCTCCTCTACCATCTCTCTCTCTCTCTCTCCTCTACCATCTCTCTCTCCTCTACCATCTCTCTCTCTCCTCTACCATCTCTCGCTCTCTCTCTCTCTCTCTCTCTCTCTCTCTCTCTCTCTCTCTCTCTCTCTCTCTCTCTCTCTCTCTCTCTCTCTCTCTCTCTCTCCTACCATCTCTCTCTCTCTCTCCTCCACCATCTCTCTGTCTCTACCAGTGTGGAGGGCAGATAAACGGAGGTGACATTGCAGTGTTTGCGTCGCGTGCAGGCCACGGCGTGTGTTGGCACCCTGGCTGCTTCGTGTGCAGCATGTGTGACGAGCTGCTGGTGGACCTCATCTACTTCTACCAGGAAGGGAAGATCTACTGTGGTCGGCACCATGCAGAGAGACTCAAACCACGCTGCTCCGCCTGTGACGAGGTAGGAGCAGACCCTGCTAAACACACACACAAATCACATTGTATTGGTCACATGCGCTGAATACAACAGGTGTAGACTTTACAGTGAAATGTTTACTTGTGAGCCCATTCCCAAAAGTTAAAAAGTAAGACAAATATTTGCTAAATTAAAAAAATCAATAGTAACACAATAAGAACAACAACGATGCTATATAAACTCAGCAAAAAAAGAAACATCCCTTTTTCAGGACCCTGTCTTTCAAAGATAATTCCAAATACCTTCACAGATCTTCTTTGTAAAGGGTTTAAATACTGTTTCCCATGCTTGTTCAATGAACCATAAACAATTAATGAACATGCACCTGTGGAACGGTCGTTAAGACACTAACAGCTTACAGACAGTAGGCAATTAAAGTCACAGTTATGAAAACTTAGGACACTAAAGAGGCCTTTCTACTGACTGAAAAACACCAAAAGAAAGATGCCCAGGGTCCCTGCACATCTGCGTGAACGTGCCTTAGGCATGCTGCAAGGATGCATGAGGACTGCAGATGTGGCCAGGGCAATAAATTGCAACGTCCGTACTGTGAGACGCCTAAGACAGCGCTACAGGGAGACAGGACGGACAGCTGATCGTCCTCCCAGTGGCAGACCACGTGTAACAACACCTGCACAGGATCGGTACATCTGAACATCACACCTGCGGGACAGGTACAGGATGGCAACAACAACTGCCCGAGTTACACCAGGAACGCACAATCCCTCCATCAGTGCTCAGACTATCTGCAATAGGCTGAGTGAGGCTGGACTGAGGGCTTGTAGGCCTGTTGTAAGGCAGGTCCTCAACAGACATCACTGGCAACAACTTCGCCTATGGGCACAAACCCACCGTCGCTGGACCAGACAGGACTGGGAAAAAGTGCTCTTCACTGACGAGTCGCGGTTTTGTCTCACCAGGGTGTGATGGTCGGATTTGCATTTATCGTTGACGGAATGAGCGTTACACCAAGATCGGGACCGAGTTGGAGTTGGAGGGTCCGTCATGGTCTGGGGCGGTGTGTCACAGCATCATCAGACTGAGCTTGTTGTCATTGCAGGCAATCTTAACGCTGTGCGTTACAGGGAAGACACCTTCCTCCCTCATGTGGTACCCTTCCTGCAGGCTCATCCTGACAAGACCCTCCAGCATGACAATGCCACCAGCCATACTGCTCATTTTGTGCGTGATTTCCTGCAAGACAGGAATGTCAGTGTTCTGCCATGGCCAACGAAGATCCCAGATCTCAATCCCATTGAGCACTTCTGGGATCTGTTGGATCGGAGGGTGAGAGCTAGGGCCATTCCCCCCAGAAATGTCTGGGAACTTGCAGGTGCCATGGTGGAAGAGTGGGGTAACATCTCACAGCAAGAACTGGCAACTCTGGTGCAGTCCATGAGGAGGAGATGCACTGCAGTACCAAATGCAGCTGGTGGCCACACCAGATACTGACTGTTACTTTTGATTTTGACCCCCCTTTGTTCAGGGACACATTATTCAATTTATGTTAGTCACATGTCTGAAGAATTTGTTTAGTTTATGTCTGTTGTTGAATCTTGTTATGTTCATACAAATATTTACACATGTTAAGTTTGCTGAAAATAAATGCAGTTGACAGGGAGAGGACGTTTCTTTTTTAGCTGAGTTTACAAGGAGTACCAGTACAGTGTCAATGTGCAGGGGTATGAGGTAGTTGAGGTAATACAGTATGTAGGGGTAAAAGTGACTAGGCAATCAGGATAGAGTCGCAGCAGTGTGTGTGTGTGTAGTGTTTTGGAGTATCGGTGTAGTATGTATGAGTGTGTGAGTAGAGTCTAGTGAGTGTGCATAGAGTCAGTGCGAAACAATTAAGATGAATTAATAAATAAATTAGGTGGTCAATGTATATAGTCCTGGTAGAAATTTGATTAACTGTTCAGCAGGCTTATTGCCTGGGAGTAGAAGCTGTTTAAGTGCCTTTTGGTTACAGACTTGGCGCTCCGGTACCGCATGTTGTGCGGTAGCAGAGAGAACAGTCTATGACTTGGGTGCCTGGAGTCTTTGACAATTTATAGGGCTTTCCTCTGACACTGCCTGGTATAGAGGTCTTGGATGGCAGGGAGTTCGGCCCCAGTGATGTATTGGGCTGTACGTACTACCCTCTGTAGCACCTTGCAGCCGGATGCCGAGCAGTTGCCAAACCAAACGTTGATGCAGCCCGTCAAGATGCTATTAATGGTGCAGCTGTATACGATTTTGAGGATCTGAGGGCCCATGCCAAATCTTTTCAGCCTCCTGAGGGGGAAGAGGCGTTGTCGTGCCCTCTTCACAGCAATGTTGGTGTGTTTGGACCACGATAGGTCCTTAGTGATGTGGACACCGAGGAACTTGAAGCTCTCAACCTGCTCCACTACAGCTCGTCGATGTGAATGGGGGCGTGTTCGGTCCTCCTTTTCATGTAGTCCACGATCATCTCCTTTGTCTTGCTCACGTTGAGGGAGAGGTTGTTGTCCTGGCACCACACTGCTAGGTCTCTGACCTCCCTATAGGCTGTCTCATTGTTGTCGGTGATCAGGCCTACCACTGTCGTCATCTGGAAACTTAATGTTGGAGTTGTGGGTGAACAAAGCATGTGTGTCCATGTATGCTGACGATTCAACCATATACGCATCAGCAACCACAGCTAATGAAGTCACTGAAACCCTTAACAAAGAGTTGCAGTCTGTTTTGGAATGGGTGGCCAGTAATAAACTAGTCCAGAACATCTCTAAAACTAAGAGCATTGTATTTGGTACAAATCATTGCCTAAGTTGTAGACCTCAGCTGAGTCTGGTAATAAATGGCGTGGCTGTTGAACAAGTTGAGGAGACTAAATGACTTGGTGTTACCTTATTGTAAACTGTCATGGTCAAAACCTATTGATTCAATGTTTGGAAAGAGAAGGTGTTGCTTTTTTGACACCACACTCCAAGAAGCAAGTGATTATTGTCCAGTCATATGGTCAAGCGCAGCAAGAAAAATCTGCAGCTGTCCCAGAACAGAGCTGCACGTCTTGGTCTTCATTGTAATCAGAGGTATAATATTAGTACCCTGCATGCCAGTCTATCTTGGCTAAGAGTTGAGGAACAACTGACTGTGTCACTTCTTGGTTTTATAAGAAACGTGTTGGAAATTCCAAATTGATTGCATAGTTATCTTACACACAGCACTGACACACACACTTACCCCACCAGGGGCCTTTTCACAGTCCCCCGGTCCAGAACAAATTAAAGAAAACGTACAATATTATACAGGGCCATGAGTGCATGTAACTCTTCCATCTCATATAGCGCAAGTGAACAGCAAACCTGGTTTTAAAAAATGGAATAAAGCAATACTTAAGTCTTCACTGCACAACGCCTC
This sequence comes from Salvelinus fontinalis, assembly GCF_029448725.1. NCBI lineage: Eukaryota > Metazoa > Chordata > Actinopteri > Salmoniformes > Salmonidae > Salvelinus > Salvelinus fontinalis. Next base: position 19,247,541 of record NC_074682.1, read on the forward strand.
TCCCCATGTGACCTACTTGTTGTGTGTATATACTGACATGTATGTGTAACTGATAGATGTACACACACTACATGTTAATGTTTTTAAATATATGTCAATTGTAAAGTTTTTTGTTATGTGCCGGACCCCAGTAATCCTCTCTGAGACTCAAACATGTCTAGGCCTTCCCATACTCATCCACACATATAACAAAAGTAAAACAAATAGTATATTGACTACTATAAGGGCTAGTGACACTAACTGCCATGCGAAACAGTAGATGATTTAAACATAGGAAAACAGAGGCCTATTTGGTGTCTTGAAATACACTGCTACAACATGGGAATAATTAAACATTGATTTTCAGTAGATCTCCATACACATGATCCCAAAGAGGGGACAGAGTGGATGGTGTAATACAGTAGGACAGTGTCTGTCAGTATGGGGGAGGGATAAAGAGTGGGCTACGATAGCAGGCAGCCAGGCCTTTGAGTCTTTGTCCTGTCATTCTCTGTAATAGGGTGAGCAGGGGCTCGCCTCAGAGAAAAGCAGCATGATAAAGGATACCGTCCTCACCCCTCTCTCCTCTCTCTGTCTGTAGATCATCTTTGCGGACGAGTGCACGGAGGCGGAGGGCAGGCACTGGCACATGAAGCACTTCTGCTGTTTCGAGTGTGAGACGGTGCTGGGCGGCCAGCGGTACATCATGAAGGAGGGCCGGCCCTACTGCTGCAGCTGTTTCGAGTCCCTCTACGCCGAGTACTGTGACTCCTGTGGGGAACATATCGGTACGCCACGCACCCACCCCATCCACCAGAGCCAACGCAGGGCCCTAGATCCAATAACACGAGCCGTAATCTAGAGAGCTAGAGCACTGAAATACGTCAAGCAAGACAAATAGGACGCTATTTCAGCTGCAAGATTTCAGTAATGTTAAGAAGAACAGAGGAATGACCTGGATTTAGCTTGGAGAAACATTTCAGGGAGAAATATGCATGGCTGCAAAGATTACATGCTTTTAGTAGAATTTAACCGTCTATGATTTAACGCAACACTGGCATGCAGACACCTCACGACACGGATACACTTAGCGTATTTTAAAACAGACTAGATGAACTCAACAGCATTTTCACAAAGGGGGAAAAGATCAGTGGGTGAACAATTTCAAATGTATTCAGTAGATATACATTTTCATACGGTCATTTTCTGTACGTTAACCAAACCAAGCAGGACAAACCTAGCGCCTTATCACCAGTGGGGCCAGTGCCACCTCTGTGCTTTCCTCTCAGTCCAGAGAGCCGCTTGCTTATCCCTCAACAGGATCCCCAGCTGTGATCTGGCACGGCCCTCAGCAAACAGACATGGAGCTCTGTAATTATTTCTTATACAGGATACAGAAAGTATTTGAGTAATACTGATTATAAATTGAAACCATCAGAAACCATTTGAAACCAGATGGCAGCCATTAGCTGAGGACTGTTCTCCCCGGCAACTGCAAACATACTTAAAATGCAATGCATGTTACATAATGAGTTTACCCCTAAACTCAGCTAAGTGTTGTAGCCCCAGGGCCTTTCTTCACTCAGGTTTACTTAGAACTTCCAACTCATTTCCTATTAAAATGGAGTTGGAACATTTTCCAGTTTATGGATGGTATCTATATCTTTTGATAAGGGAGTTCTCCCTCTAGAGTATTTAGCTGATGTTTTGTATTTGATTAGCCTTAATTTGCCTTGCTGCTTATAGCACTTTATCGTTCACATTCCGCACCTACAGTATTTCCACAATGATTAGTCTTGATGGTTCTCTGTTGCAGGCATTGACTCATTACAGAGCAAAAGAGTAAAGATTATTGGGTCCTTTTCATTAACATTTTGGCTTATAAGTGTTTTTCCCTCTGTCCCTCAGGCATTGACCAGGGCCAGATGACATATGACGGTCAGCACTGGCACGCCACAGAGGGCTGTTTCTGCTGTGCCCGCTGTAAGAGCTCCCTCTTAGGTCGCCCCTTCCTGCCCAAACATGGACAGATCTTCTGCTCGCGCTCCTGCAGTCTGGGGGAGGAGCCTAACGGGTCAGACTCCTCAGACTCCGCCTTCCAGAGCGCACGCTCCACTCGAGAGTCCCGCCGCAGCTCCAAGGCTGGGAAGAACGGGGGCCAGGCGGGGAGGTGTTCGGGTGACGTGGACCCTCTCTCCTTACAGATGGACCTGCTGAGTCTGTCCAGCCAGACGCCCAGTTTGACCCGCGAGCCGCCCGCATGGAAGAGCCAGGGACAGGGGGGTGACACGTACCCCTACGAGGGCCGATCAGACCCCACAGCAACACCCACCCCACTCCATCTGCTCAGCCAATGCAACGTCAGAACTGCATATAACTCCACCTCCCCCGTGCAGGGCAACCAACCAAACCACAGGTCCAAGGAGCTGGGTGTCAACAAGAGGCCGCCCATCTCAGCCCTGAAAGGCTGCTCTATGAATGAGAACTGGTTCCATCAGGATTCAGAGGACTACTACCCCCCCAAACTGAAACCCCAGCAAAGCTTTGACGTACCCCATGGCTTGTCCTACCACAACGGCTTCTCTGACAAGCGTTCGGTCAGTCTGCATGTGTTCCAGAGGGACGGGGAGGTGGGGCTCCCCCAGCGGGGGCGCAGCAGGAACCCCATCAGCGCACTTAGCTTCACGGAGCAGCTCACTCCCCTAGAGCAGACACCCAGGGGTTCCATGGAGTCACTGGCCCTGTCCAACGCTACAGGTAACTCTTCCAAATTCACCATGGTGGGAAGATTAATTCATGTGATTGTATTTGAAGCAATATATTTAACTGCTTAGGACATTTATATCTCACAGAATACTGCAACCGATCCAAAGCTAATTACATACTGTATGCCTTTCTCATAAGAGTGTAATGTCTATTATGTCAGTGGTTATGAGATTTATTGACGTAATAATGATAACAATGAGGATAACAAATGAAGTTAACCACTGACTAACCCGCCTGTTGTTTCTCTGAAGGAACGTCAGCAGATGGAGGAGGGAAGCGCCAGGAGCACCTGTCTCGTTTCTCCATGCCCGACCTGAGCAAAGACTCTGGCATGAACGTGTCAGAGAAGAGCAACATGGGCACCCTCAACTCCTCTGTCCAGTTCCACAGCTCTGACTCCATGCACAGCCTGACCCCAGGCCAGCCCTACATGGAGCTGGAGCCCCCGGTGCAGGTGCAGTACCCTCTGCAGTACTGTGAGCCCCCAAGCCTGGGGATGGGCATGAGCCACCTGCCAGCCGGCTTCACCTACCAGGAGGAGGACATGGTCAGCCTGGTGAGCAGCGCCAACGCTGCCCGCCTCCCGCCCATCAGTGAGCGCACGCGGAGACGAGGAGAGGGCCCGGGCATGGCTGCCCCTGAAGACACCCCTCAGCGCCGGAGACACAATCACCACCGCTCCCGTCGCTCCAGACGCTCCCGCTCGGAGAACGCCCTGCACCTAGCCGCTGAGCGCAGGGAGAGGCCCCAGCTGAGAGTCAGAGAGGACTATGACCAGTTTCCCCCTCCGCGGGGCGCTAGGGACTCATTTGGGAGTGCAGGGGGGAGGTGCAGGGGGCCGGAGCCATTCAGGCAGTGCCCTCGTACCACCTCTGACCTCACCCTGCAGAAGCCCAGTGCCCATCGCCGTCTCGCCGGGCCCTACTCCTGGGACGACTACGAGGATGAGGACGAGTGGTGCTCCACCTGCTCTTCATCGTCTGAGTCGGAGGACGAGGGTTACTTCCTGGGAGAGCCCATTCCTAGGCCCGTGCAGCTGAGGTACCTGAGCAGCCAGGAGCTCCTCCACAAGTACAGCTCCACAGGGGTGGGCGGACCGCACCAAATGAGTGGCAGAGGGGGACAGCTGCACACCCGCAAACGCCGGAAAAGCAAGAACTGCATAATCTCTTAAAATTCGCACCATGGAAAGAGTGAAGAGAAAGTGCCCTCCCTCTCCCAGTATACACTAACATAGTTCATCTGTTCAGAAAAGACAAGCAGACACTCTTCTGAAGTTGTTGAGTATTGTGAGGTTGACAGTGTTTTGATATGCAGTTGGGTAAACCATTGACAGCACAAATGTTTTGCATGTTTATCCATTTCAGAACATTTCAGAACAAGTTATCCTGATTATTGATTATATTTCTCTGACTCACACTGCACTCTGCTTGTCTGTCACCATGTTTATCAAAGCCCACGTGCAATCGTAATAATAATGTAATTTCCATGCAGCAACAGTAAGGTACAGACAATTCAGTAAGGTCCAGCTTTTTCATGCAATGTGATTTAGGTATATACTATTGTAGTCAAGTTTATCGGCTGTACTGTATATAAGTAAATGAATGAATAAATTCACTAAATTAAGGAAACAATGTAAATACTATGTAAATGAGGTCCCACATATTTTTATATTTTGTATGGATAGAATCATTTATGTATTGAATATCTATAATGTAGGAATAGAAAATGCATGCCTGTAATTTGTTGTTGTGGTCCTGCATTGGAATAAAATAGTATTTCAGACAGAGAATGACAGGTGTCCGTTCCGTCACTAGAGACTGGCGTGTTCTTGTGATCATTTGTCTGACAGTGAACAGTCACCCTCTCCATCTGCTCAACACATAAATGAATGAAAACATGGCAAAAGCGCTGATTTAAAAAGTCACTGCTCAGTAAATGTCATTCCCCCATGAGGTCATGAAATGATACTGTGACTATTGGGCTTTTGTGGCATTGTTTGCAAACAGATGTCTGTGAGCTGTAAGTGAGCTAATCATAAACCCAGATAATGTGCTGCTGATGCAGCTCTATGGATTAACGCATGAATAGATATATGGGATTCAAATGGGCTTTACTGAAGTACAATTTGTAATTCACAAGCTATCTCCTCAATGAATACAACCTCTACATCAAAACAACAGGAGTAGTTTACTTCTCTCATCGTTTTCATTCTCTACATTTACACTTGGACGAGCTCCAGGTCAAGTTTGTGTTTGAAAGGTAACAGGGTTCTAAATTGGCTTGTGTCTGATGTCCATGTGGTCAGAGGATTACAGTAGCTAAGTCTCTGGCCCCCGTAAACTGGGTGGACTCCAGTCCACACCCTCCCTTCTACGCAGGTCTCAAAACCAGCTATTTAACTACACACACTAGATTAAAAGTGAGTGAAGACCAATCCCACTGGGCACAGATGTCAATTCAACGTCTAGTTTTGATTTACATTTGGTTGAGTTGTCAACTAACGTGAAATCATCAAAACAATCACAATGTCATTTGATTTTGGTAAAAATGTTGGTGAAAAAATACAAAATTCCCTTACACGGATTACTTTTTGCAAATCCAGTTAATTTTCCACATTGGTTCAACGTCGTCATATTGATTTTGGGTGTTTGAAGTGATGTGGATACAACGTTGATTCAGTCAGTTCTTGCCCAGGGGTATGCTACTGACATGTTGGGTGGATAAGTGTGTTTATGTGGGTTCCTTTAGATGGCATGTCTTCCAGTGTTCATATATACTTTGCGGTGGTCAGGAGTTCTCATTTTGTTGACTGTTATGACCAAAACAGCTGCACAAACATGAGACACATTACTGTCCTGACAACTGAGCGATTATGTATTTTTTTTGCCTTTTTTACTGGGCCCCTAGGCCACTGGTGTCATGACCAGATTTGTCTTGTTTTTTGTATTTCTTAGTTATCAAATGAATTACTTAATTTTTAAGCCCACGTTATATCATAATTGTTTGTAAAAATATTTGTCAGCTGTATTTTACAGAGGGGGCACACTGACTGGACTAGGTTCAGAAGGAGGAGGATGAGAGAGTAGAGTGACACACACACAGCGTTTGATTTGATTTGAGCTACCAGTGATGGGTAGGAGGTTTGTTTGTAAACGAATGTGATCAAGCTATGTAGCCTATTGATTCCTTCTTGATGAATAAATATATCACAAATGTTTCGTTGTTTCTCTGTAATACTAGCCACCTAGCAATTTTATGAAGTTGGCTTTAGCTAGCCAGCTAGATATGTTCCCAATCTTCCAACATCACAACTAGCCGCCAAGCCATTTCAGGCTATCAATCAAGTTAGAGTAGCTTGTCTAACTATCTTAGCTGGCATGCCTGCTAGCAAGGTTGCTAGACTTTAGAAAAGCAAGCAATTGCTAAATGTACTCAAACTCACATTCCTTGCAATTTTACCTAGATTTTACCAGAAAAGCATAGTTTCTTTACTTGGTTTAAATGACAATTGAACAGGTAAAGAGATATGCTTAGGTAACCTATGCAGAAAAATAGACATATTTATTTACATATAATTATGCATAATGATTATGGCTCTAGATATCAGGAAGAAGCTGTTTCTGGACCACCCCGCCTCCATCGTCACATACTTCTTACCCCCTCTAAAATAATGGGTCCATGACGCCCCTGCTGCCACTGCCTAACTCATACCTGCTGAGATGCACATTGTCACTGGATCATTGTTTCCAAAGTAATGAGTCTTGGAAAACACAAGTATAAAGCCTCTATCTCCAGTCATCTGCGTATTGATCTAACTGAATACATGGCTTCCATTCAACGGGCAGCAGAAACTAATTTCAAACTCATCAGAGCACAGTCTTACTTCATCAACCCAACCCATATATTCATTCACATATTAATGAATTGAATTCTTCTCAGACCTGCAGGGCATTTCCCAAGGACAGAGGGGTTGTACTGTCAGTCAGTGTGTCGATGGTTTGGCACTGAGAGAGAGTCTGTGGGTTTTCCATGTGTTTAATTAAAGCAGAGCTAAGATGCTGTCAGAAGTGCCACAGATTGTGGCCATATGCTTTCTGGGCTGCACCATAGAGGATAATCCCTGAGTTGTGTTGATGCAGGACAGTGACAGTGGTCTGGTCCACTGGGGACTGGCTGATACCAACTGGAGAGACCACACATCTCTGTGGATGGATAAACTCACTCAACCCAGTATGATCAATGACCTGTATCCAGACCCATATATTTATTCTAAATATATGGCTCTAGTTAGTGGTTCTAACATGTTATTTGTCTTACTGAATGTCGTGGTCCATGTCATATTTACACAGTACACTCTAACGGGAATGTGGTTTGGATACTTCTATACGTGTTTATCATGTGGTGTTTGTATGGGGGCTTGTGAAAAGCACGGTATGTGTCAAAGGTATGTAACATCCAAAGCATGCCAACTCGAGAAAAGCTTGTCTTTCAATTTGCATATTAATTGTAGAATTAAGTTGATCCTGCCAAAGCTAATGACTATTACATATTTCAAATGAAGCTAAAGTACTCCAGGCCAACAAAGAGAGTGAAAATAAGTCTAGCACTTCAGTTTTGTGATAGACCACCTGTTACTGTGGAAACTGCTAACCAAGGTATATCTGTTATGTCTGTTTGTGCTTCTGACTGGCAGTCTCTTGTTTTCACTTTAGGGCTCATGAAGAGCATTCAGATTACTATAAATAGAATGTCTTTAGAATGTGACAGCCAATTAACCAATGTTCCTCACATTCCACTGGCCCAGGCATGCACGGCACTCAGGGTCATGCGACAACGCTAAAGTTAGAAGACAGAGGTTTTCATTGGATGAAACACAGAGTCTGAATCCCAGAGCTTGTTCCTGGATCATGACCATGACTGTTAACACTACCACATTGCCCAGCGATGCACACAGAACACATCTTTCTATTCTAGTGTGTCAGAGACGGTTCTGTTCTGAAAACACTAGCAGTGTCTTGGTAAACTATGAGGTATGCACATGGGATGGTGGTCAGATGGACAGCTGAGACATAAAGATGGAGAACTCTCCTGGCTCTGCTGGGATCCCAGAGGCAGAGAGTACAGAATGTGTTAACTCACTTGAGTGTCCTCAAAATAATGACTTTTACAATTCACAATAATTACTTTTTATCATTCGTTTAGATACACAATACCAGTCAAGAGTTTGGTCACATTCAAGGGTTTTTCTTTATTTTTACTATTTTCTACATTGTAGAATAATAGTGAAGACATCAAAACTATGAAATAATACACATGGAATCATGAGGTAATCAAAAAAGTGTTAAACAAATCTAAATATATTGTATATTTTAGATTCTTCAAAATAGCCACCCTTTGCCTTGATGACAGACCAAATGACAGATTTCCACCGGTCTAATGTTCATTGCTTGTGTTTCTTGGCCCAAGCAAGTCTCTTCCTCTTATTGGTGTCCTTTAGCAGTGGTTTCTTTGCAGAAATTTGACCATGAATGCCTGATTCACACAGTCTCCTCTGAACAGTTGATGTTGAGATGTGTCTGTTACTTGAACTCCGTGAAGCATTTATTTGGGCTGCAATCTGAGGTTGGTAACTCTAATGAACTCATCCTCTGCAGCAGAGGTAACTCTGGGCCTTCCTTTCCTGTGGCGGAACTCATGAGAGCCAGTTTCATCATAGTGCTTGATGGTTTTTGCGACTGCACTTGAAGAAATTTCTTGAAATTTTCCGGGTTTCACTGACCATTTCCTGTATACCACCACTAACTTATCACAACACAACTGATTGGCATTAAGAAGGAAAGAAAATCCACAAATGTACTTTTCACAAGGCACACCTGATAATTGAAATGCATTCCAGGTGACTACGTGATAAAGTTGGTTGAGAGAATGCCAAGAGTGTGCAAATCTGTCATCAAGGCAAAGAGTGGCTACTTTGAAAAATCTCAAATATAAAACACTTTTTTGGTTACTACATGATTCCATACTGTGATTTTTCATAGTTTTGATGTCTTCACTATTATTCTACAATGTAAAAAAAATAAGAAAAACCCTGGAATGAGTAGGTGTGTCCAAACTTTTGACTGATACTGTATATAGCAATAGAGTATTAGATTACATTATGATGTGATAATGTGGACACATGTGGACAGAAGTTGGTCACCGGATATTCATTGGAAAATGTGCCTTTTCATACAGCACCTTGTCCCGACATGTCTAACAGCACAGATGTAATTTGTTCCCTACTTGGAGAAAGAAGTGAAGGTCTTGAGATGTATTGGAAGTCCCTAACAGGCATAATTACCGGTCCTTAAGAGCAAAACTGCACCGAATTACAGCTCCACTCTGAGGGGACTTAAATAGCCTGATTCAATTATTTACAACTGAAGAATGCTTGTGTGTTATCACACTTTGCACACACACACACACAGCATATAGATACACACACACGGGGGCCCAGGCTGGTGAATAGAAGACGCGTGACAGGAATGGCTGAGGGTTTACTGACCATCTCCCCCTCATCATGGGTGTCCAATTACCATGGTAAGAAGTCACCATAACAACGCAGTGTCAGTCCACACACACACACACTGCACAGCGATATAGGTAGCCTAATACCTGACCTTTGATAGTAACTGACATTGGGATTGATGAATCAATGTGGGATGAAATGACTGTTGGAAGGCGAAAAGAGATAAAACAATCAAAGGCTCAACTCCGCAATTTGTCAACCTCAGATGTTGATTATATTGATAAAGTGAGATTTGGAGGCTTTCGCTATATTCTGCTGACTAAAGTCCATAATCGTGCCTAAGGTTCAGGAGGGCAGGAAGGGATTTCCTTCTCTGATGACCATGCAGAGTCCTCTCCTAAAAGACTGGACCCACTCCTTCACATAGTTGTGCATGAGAGCCTTTGGCTGTCCTGATGGTGTGTTGATGAGGATGGTGTGTTTATCTCGGGATTTTGGCAATGAAGCTCTTTATCTACAGTCAAAAGTTTGGACACACCTACTCATTACAGGGTTTTTCTTACTTTTTTACTATTTTCTACATTGTGGAATAATAGTGAAAACATAAAAAATATGAAATAACACATGGAATCATGTAGTAACTAGGAAAGTGTTCAAAATATATTTTATGTTTGAGATTCTTCAAAGTAGCCACCCTTTGCCTTGATGACAGCTCTGCACACTCTTGGTCTTCTTTCAACCAGCTTCATGAGGTAGTCACCTGGAATGCATTTCAATTAACAGGTGTGCCTTGTTAAAAGTTCATTTGTGGAATTTCTTTCTTTCTCTATGCGTTTGAGCCAATCGGTTGGGTTGTGACAAGGTAGGGGTGGAATACAGAAGATAGCCCTATTTGGTAAAAGACCAAGTCCATATTATGGCAAGAACAGCTCAAATAAGTAAATAGAAACGACAGTCCATCATTATTTCAAGACAGGGAGGTCAGTCAATCCGGAAAATTTCTAGAGTTTCTTCAAGTGCAGTCGCAAAAACCATCAAGCGCCATGACGACCGCCACAGGAAAGGAAGACCCAGAGTTACCTCTGCTGCAGACGATACGTTCATTAGAGTTACCAGCCTCAGAAATTGCAGCCCAAATAAATGCTTCACAGAGTTCAAGTAACAGACACATCTCAAGAACCACTGTTCAGAGGAGACTGCATGAATCAGGCCTTCATGGTCAAATTGCTGCAAGAAACCATTACTAAAGGACACCACTAAGAAGAAGAGACTTGCTTGGGCATAGAAACACGAAATATGTCCTTTGGTCTGATGAATTCAAATTTGAGATTTTTGGTTCCAACTGCTGTGTCTTTGTGAGACGCAGAGTAGGTGAACGGATGATCTCCACATGTGTGGTTCCCCCCCGTGAAGTATGGAGGAGGAGGTGTGATGGTGTGTGGGTGCTTTGCCGGTGACACTGTTGGTAATTTATTTTGAATTCAAGGCACACTTAACCAGCATGGCTACCACAGCATTCTGCAGCAATACACCATCCAACCAGGTTGCGCTTAGTGGGACTATCATTTGTTTTTCAACAGGACAATGACCTAACACACCTCCAGGCTGTGTAAGGGCTGTTTGACAAAGATGGAGAATGATGGAATGTTGCATCAGATGACCTGGCGTCCACAATCACCCGACCTCAACCCAATTGAGATTGTTTGGGATGAGTTGGACCGCAGAGTGAAGGAAAAGCAGCCAACAAGTGCTCAGTATATGTGGGAACTCCTTCAAGAATGTTGGAAAAGCATTCCAGGTAAAGCTGGTTGAGAGAATGCCAAGAGTGTGCAAAGCTGTCAAAGGCAAAGGGTGGCTACTAATGATTCCATATGTGTTATTTCATAGTTTTGATGTCTTCACTATTTTTCTACAACGTAAAACATTGTAACTTGAATGAATAGGTGTGTCCAAACTTTTGACTGGTACTGTACTTCCCCAGATTCAGATGAACTTGTGGATACCAATTTTAGGTCTCTGTCCCGTATGAAGAAAGTTATAGGTAGAGCCAATGCCAACTAGCCTTAGTGCAATGACTGGAAGTCCATGGTATCTACTCGCATGCTAGCAGTTAGACTTCCAGTCATTGCTTTAACTTCCAGTCATTGTGTTTATGTCAGAGACATAAAAAGGGTTTCTACGAGTTCATCTGAATCTGGGGAAGTAGATAAATGGCTTCATTTCCAAAATCCTGAAGTATCCCTTTAATACAGGGTGACAGTAAGCCCTCTGTTTGGTATTAACGCCATCTGTTACACCTCCATGCACACTGGGCATCCCCCCACCACCAGCCCTCACTGCTTTAACTCTCACCCAGTTTCAGATTAGAACCTGGGACAAACAGTACTGGACCGACATCTCATTCCAGCTACTTACCTACATACCAACGTGAGCAATTATGAGGTGTCCCAGTCAAGATCATAGCAGGTAAGACTTGGATCTCACCTCAGCTCAAACATCAGCCTAAGCTTAGTGCCAACCCAGGCCTCATCCTCAACCCTGGGCCTTGCCCTGTCTTCCATCCACAGCCTTGCTTTAACTCTCACTTTAATCCAGGCTTTAACCTGCATCTCAGTAGGTATTAGTCTACTAGGTTGGACAATAATAAAAGGGGTTATCAGCCATCATGTCATGTATAATATACACTGAGTGTACAAAACATTAAGAACACCTGCTCTTTCCATGACATAGACTGACCAGGTGAAAGCTATGATCCCTTACTGATGTCACTTGTTAAAACTACATCAATCAGTGTAGATGAAGGGGAGGAGACGGGTTAAATAAGGATTTTTTAACCTTGAGACAATTGAGATATGGATTGTGTATGTGTACCATTCAGAGGGTGAATGGACAAGACAAAAAAATGTAAGTGCCTTTGAACAGGGTATGGTAGTAGGAGCCAGGCGCACCGGTTTGTCTCAAGAACTGCAATGCTGCTGGGTTCCACCACCAGAAGGACATCGAATGAACTTGACACAACAGTGTGTTGGAGTCAACATGGACCAGCATCCCTGTGGAACGCTTTCAACACCGTTGTCCATGCCCTGACAAACTGTTCTGAGGGAAGGTGTTCCTAATGTTTGGTATACTCAGTGTATATTTACAGCTTTACATCAGTAATATAATCATTCTGCGATCCTGGTTAAATTTGCATGCAGCATATATGGGGCTCATAATTGGACCAGCGTCGTCCGGGTTAGGGTTTGGCCTGGGTAGGCCGTCATTGTAAATAAGAATTTGTTCTTTACTGACTTGCCTAGTTAAATCAATATTTAATAATGTCTTGTTTCCTGATCTGCCACATCCACAGTGAAACTGTGCCAGCTTAGGGGTGGGTAGTAATCCACAGATCAAACGACTGGGAAGCATCTCATGGTAATGTGGAGTGGCACACCGGGTACCTTTATCCAGCAGTGCCAGAGGGTTCCGTCTGGTTCATGATGTCACGTCCCCAGGCCCTCTGGCAGTGACTCATTAACGGATCCAGGTCCCATCTGTGTGCCACCTGTACTAAATCACCACAACTACATCATATTATTCTCCATCGCTCACACACTCCTCGCTTTCTCTCTACCCCCCTCTCTCTCTTTCTATCTCTCGTTCACCCTCTATCCCTCCCCCCTCTCTATTGATGGGTGGACCACTTTAGTCCTCAGATGTAAATGAGGCAGAGAGTGTCTGTGATGTTCTTCCAGGGCATAATTTTCTTTATTCACCACCAGGCTGGCACTCATTACTCAGAGTGGTTCGTACAGGGTTGCCATTACGTTGTTTGGTCCCATCCTAGTTTGTGCTTTTAAAGAGTCTTTAAACTGTCACTGAACAATTCAAACAAGTTTGAGGTACTATATATCAGTGTGGCCAGGAGTCTATGTGAAAGGTTGCAGTCACGTACATCTAAACTAGGTCATTTTACGGAACTACCATGAATATGCCTTGCAGGTATTGTTTGCAATATTGTTCCTGAGCGCTCAACATGGTAGAGTAGGGATAAGAGTAAAGAGTAAATACATTCTCAGAGACATACAGTATTGTTGTATTGTGACGCATTGAGAAGCAGTATCAGTCAACCAAACCTATTTTTATCACTAATGCCATCAGAGAAGATGTTAATATGTTAGTATGAATGTATTACAGTGCCACGGCATGGTTCAGTAATGTCCTCCTTACCTACTGTAGAAGATTCAACTCTGTGCTATCATGTCTTGAATCAAGTTGTTTTCACAATGCAGAGAAACTCTGCCATCTGTCGAGAATATGATGTCACTACAGCACTAGAAAGTTGTTACAGTATATCTTTTTATATTTTACTACAGCACTAGAGATAATAAACCAATATTGTCTATCCCTCACACTTACATATGCCAAAATTGAGCATTCATCTTCCCAAGATCAATCTACTATTATTGACAGTTTAGTTTACAGTTTAGATATAGTACATTGCATGTGTCATGGAAACTGTTTGGTCTAAGTCTAACCCTTTATTTGGCACAAATGCTCAGACTGAAATACCTGCTATATGTGTCCATGATATTTACCCCAGTGTCAGCATTTTCCATTAAACAGTAAAAGCAGCCCATATGCCAGGCAGTGACCAGGCAGGCAGGTCTATGGAGAAAGACGGTTAGGCGTCACTATGGTAGCTCTAATTAATCCTCTCGTTAATCCCCTCTAGAGACAATGCAAACAGAGGGACGCCGATACACCATCTCACCCCAGCCAAGATAATGTCAATCATTTCCCATCCCCGAACGGGAGCTGTGCACCCAGCACGTTTAACTGCTAATGAAGACCCTGTGCCCAGCAGCAGCTGGCAGCCAGTGATAAGGGGAGCCCCTCAAAGAGCCAACAGCTCAAGGACCGTACTGGAAAAGCCAACCCTCAAAGACCCAGCCACATCATTATGGACAAAGAGCCAGCTAAGAGGCTGAGGGAGTCCCTCACGTTGGCCATGGGTATCGGTTAAGTCTACAGGGTTCTTACTAATGAGTCTGCAAGAAATCAGACTTGGGGTGGATTTTATGTGGTACATGTGTGTGTGTATATGATAAATTGAGAGAGAAAGACAGTGCATATTTGTCTTAGAAATGTCCTACTATGAACCTCAGGAAAACAGAAGAACATTAGACCATATGGCTTTCTGTGACGTCATATAAAAAAAGTTGGAAATAACAAGTAATTGAACCACTATTTGAAAAGGGATTTTGAAAGAAATCAGAATAAACAGCATTTTATTATATTCAATCGGTCCATAAAACTCATTCAGGTATATAACACTTTTACATATTATTATTGAATATGGTATATGGCTTATGAATGCAAAGTGTATAAATATTTAGGATGGACAATACTAAAATACAAACTAAAAAACTCAGACAGAGTATAATACATCTCAGTTCTTTTGCTTCCAACAGTTTTCCTAACTTTGTCTCCAGGGTCTTGTCATGTGAGAGGGGTTTTACACACAGAGTGGTGTTTATAAACTCTCTGAGATCTCCAGGAGGGTTTTCCCCATGGTCTCCAGTAGGTAGAAGAAGACATAGAGTGACGCCAACAGACACATGCAGGTGAACAGCACAAAGCTGAACGACTTGAGCAGCTCCTGTGGTTAAGAGAAGAGGCAGGTGAGTTCCTAGCGCTAGAATAGCCAGGGGAACAACTTGGACGGTTGGCTGAGAGCCTGTGATTAAATAGTCCTGGCCTATTGTTCTACTCGTGGCTATGTGAAGCCTTTCAATTTTTGTATAATTCCACTGGTACCTAAATTAGAGCTCAGCTTTTTACACAGACTGTCTGAACAAAAGTAATACTGAGATGATAGAAAAGGGTTTTAATATGATGTTCAAAGTATGGAATTACTGTATGCCTGGTATCTCTGGGGTATCAAACTTTCATAGTGCAGAACAATGTGAACTGTGTTCAGGAAATCTTATTGTATCTCAATTGGTAGCTTTGAAAGCATTATAAAAAAAGTGTTATATAACAATACTTCATTCCAAAGTGTTCTGCTGTCCTACATGTATTGAATACATATAGAGGTGCAGTATATTGATGATGGGCTATAGACTTACAATAAGAAAGGGGAAGACTAGTCCCAGTACAGGATTCCAGTGAAGATAAACGCTGCAGGCTGGCATGATTGGATAAATATCTTGTGTGAGAGATGACAACACTCGAGCTAGGAATACCACAGGCAACAGGGAAGGATGCATCTGACCAATCACCCATTGATGATCACAGCAATGTAATGTTGGTATTTCGAGCAAAACTATCTCTTCCACGTATCATCCCCTAGGTCCTCTTACTGTAAGTTTGTCACAGTGCAGGAGAGTTGAAAGGTCAAGACCTCACCTTCAGTTTGAGAGTGATGGTGATTAATATCATGATGGGAGACACGGCCCCAAAGCCCCCCAGAGTAGTGCTCTCCTCCCACATGCATTATCAGCAGGCCCTGGGGATGATTGCACACAACAGAACTTGTCCGGAACCTTCCCCATCTATCACTCCCTCCCTCCCTCCACCTAGGGGATGGCAAAGCCAGAGGAGCTGACACATGATTTATTGTTTAGGACTTCAGGAGTGGCATTCACATCTTAGTGACAAACATGTTCCTCCTAGCGGAGCTCCTTTACGGTATGCACAGGGGCAGGATTCCTGCACTGGGACAGTGTTTCATTCCCTAGGGTCACTGTCCTGTACTGTTCACTGATTACTTTAACTTATTAGTCCTTATTATGGTTGTCTAATGACCACTTAACCAGTGACATTTTCAAGTTAATTAATAAGTACACTACTTTGAACCTTTTTAGCCAGGGCACATACTTTGTAGAAGTTACAGAGGGACCCTCTCAATATGTGATCTCGAGACTGGACTGATTACTACAACACTGCAGAGGGGTATCGTAGTATACCCCCTGTAGTGTAGGCCATGTTCCCCAGCGACACACCCAGATGATGGAGGTGGGGACCTCAGACAAAACACCTAAAATTACACAGCAGATCTTATTCAGGGGGATGCCTGCCTCCTTGAAGCTGTCAAAGGAGAACACACTGATCTGAGGGTAGAGGGTGGAAAGAAGAAGAGGATGTACTCTAGGTATAGCAGGGGTGGGGTGGGCAAACTACGGCCCGTGGGCAGCATCTGGCCTGACAGCCGATTAAATGGAGTCCGTGAGGGATTTGTAAAGAATAATAATAATAATGTTTTTGTGGGAAATTATTATTTTGGGTTAAAAAAACACTCCTGGCCACACTTGAACGTCTAAAACTAGATAGAAAGTACGCAGAAATAACAGACATTTTTTCTGGCCCGCAAAAATCTGTGCGGAACTCAGTTGAATTTCGAAATCCCGATTTGACCATCAAGCCAAAAAGTTTGCCCATGCCTGAGATATGGGATAAAGGACAGAAGGTGGTGTTTGCTGTGCTTCCTGCAGTGATGCCAGAGAACTGGATGCGGCTGTACACCACCACCATGGTGATGAGCTGCCATCGGAAGCTTCTGTCTCTCAGCAGCTCCAGTAGACTCTTAGAGGCCTCGCCCTTTATGGCAGCCTACTCCAACACCATCTCCTCCATCTCCAGCTTGTACTCACCCCTACCCAACAGACTCTGCAGAGCTGGGAAACCACACACATAACACAGGACAGAGGAACATATATTGTTTTTGAGTAAGATACAATAGGTGAGTAATGTCTCCTTAGCTGTACTTACTTTTCATTCAGCTATACACGCATGGTGCCATCTGTAAGCTATGTTTAATAATACCAATGTATGTATATAGATACAGTGCTGACAATGACTATTACATGAATTATACTTATTTTCCTTCATACATTTATATCTACAAATAATACACCCAAAAGCAAGTTGAACAGGAATGAGTGCAAATACTGTAATTCCAATTTGTACATTTGCACAGACATTACTCAATGTTCTGAGTATGAAGCCCTTTGGACAGCCTCAGTGACTATGAAGAAACAACCTAACTTCTTTGCAAGCCTCTGCATTGCCCTTTTCTATCAATGAGTATCTTGGGGCTTCTGGAAAGAAGGGCATTTGTCAGCAGCTGTACCACAGAGAAACATGTTGGAACACACAGTAGGATGTTCCAGCTATTTTCACAGCCAAGAATCTCTCTGAGAAAGTTGAGACAAAGCCTCAAGTCAGAGCATATTCAGGATATCCGATTTGGCACAAATTGATAGCTACACGTTTAGTGTGATGCTTGATGCTTATTTTTTTCAGTAAAATGTTGAAATTCAAAAATAGCACCTTACCTTAGTCCAACAAATTGTCATGACAGTTTACCAATGGAGTCAAAGGTAGCTGACGTTAGTGTTACAATGCCGTTATCTTTTAGGGTGAACTCTCACCCAGGTATAGTGCGTGGATATTTGCTCCTAAACCTGAGGTTCACAAACAAGACTAAAACATATATTGGTATTATCGCTGTAAAACACAAGGTCATTCTGGGATTCTATTTTACCATGGCATAATGATCCTTCGATTAAACTAATCTGCATGAAATTGAAGGTGCAATATCACATAGGCCTACCTGCAGTGAATCCATACAGAAACTGATCTATCAGGTATGGCAGGTAGCCTAGCGGTTAAGAGTGTTGGGACAGTAACCAAAAGGTTGCTTGTTCAAATCCCTGAGCTGACTAGGTGAAAAATCTGCCGATGTGCCCTTGAGCAAGGCACTCTGGATGTACTGCAAGCAGACAGACATGGTTAAGGCAACAGACACTTCACCAGTAGTATGTCTACACGCCTGGTGAAGTAGGTTAGGTGTTAATTTGAGCACAAGTGAATTTGCAGAAGGAGACTAAAGCATTATCATGGGTCTGACCTCTCTATTGCATTGTTATGACCCTTTCATACAGCAATTAAATAAGTTATAGCTATAAATGTGTTTTGTAAATTTCTTAATATATATACAGTACCAGTCAAAAGTTTGGACACATCTACTCATTCAAGAGTTCTTCTTTATTTTGACTATTTTCTACATTGTAGAATAATAGTGAAGATATCAAAACTATGAAATTACACATATGGTATCATCTAGTAACCAAAAAAGTGTTAATAAAATCTAAATATATTTTAGATTTTATATTCTTCAAAATAGCCACCCTTAGCCGTGGTATATTGGCCATATACCACAAACCCCCGAGACGCCTTATTGCGATTATAAACTGGTTACCAATGTAATTAGAGTAGTAAAAATAACTGTTTTGTCATACCCGTGGTATACGGTCTGATATACCACGGCTGTCAGCCAATCAGCATTCAGGGCTCGAACCACCCAGTTTATAAATATGTTTAAATCATGGTTTCAACAGTTTAATTCTTTCTCATATTAACTAATAATTATATATAGTAATACAGATATGAAAAAGTATGTCCTTTTTTAAATAATCATAATTGTGCCTACCAGGTCTCAGCAAAGTCTCCATTCTGTGTATCTTGAGAGTTTCATGTAACACACTTATTTATGTCTGCATGTCCACCAGACAATTGCTTTCTTAGATATTTTTAGGAATAGATTCATATTTTACATCTCAGAGGGAGCTTACCTTTCAACCCCTGAGTCGCTATCTCTGACACAGTACTCGTCGCTGTATATGTTTTAGAAAGTAAGAAAACTTTCTGGCAAAATATATATATTTTTTTGAGTGATAAATTGTTACAGACCTGCTTTATAATGAGATAATTTGCTATTCTTTGTGTGCTCGGTGGACATTCCTTTATTAGCCAGACGAGGGCAGAACGTTCTCACCGTGCCACCTCTGACGTGCTCTTCTCAACTCGTCGGCGGCGTACAGCGGAAGTGGCAGACCAGTGTTTTCCGTAGTCATTGTTAGCAAACTAGCAGAAGATACCTCTGACATTGTTGTCACAAACAGAAAATATCTGCGCTCCTTACTTTACTTTTATACTAGACAAAATGCCGTTGGAAAACCTGGAAGAAGAGGGTCTGCCTAAAAACCCTGATCTTAGGATAGCACAGCTGAAATTTCTGCTCACGATGGACGGTCACCGACAAGATGATAAAGTGAAAACTGAGCTCATGGACTCGATCAAAGAGAACAGTGAGTTTTGGCTTCTGCCTCGTAAATAAACCAACAACAATAACGTCAGCTAGATAACAAGGTAGTTCTGGTCTACAAACTAGCATGGGTAACCAACGTCGCTAGCTTGCGTCACTGTCAGACATAAATCAAACTGCTAACATTACCTAGCTACGGGTCAGTTAGCTATTCAATACAAGGTATTATAACTAGCTAAGTTCGCTACTCAAACAGATAACGGTAATATACTGGTTAAATAAAAATGTCTAACGTTAGAATGTTGCCAAAGAAAGTTACAACCGTCAAGTTGTAGCTAGCTAGCCACTATAGCTGATGATGAATTGTCTCTTGTTACAGATATGGCACCTTACTATGAAAGCCTGTGTAAAGACCTGAAGTGGCAGCTTGACACAGAACTGTTGAATAAGATGAAGAAGGCCAACGAGGACGAGCTAAAACGCCTGGACGACGTCCTGGAAGATGCAGAGAAGAACCTCGGGGAGAGTGAAATCCGAGATGCAATGATGGCTAGAGCTGAATATCTAATCCGAATCGGGAATAAGGTGTTTTGCATTAATCAGCTACTACATTCAGAGCAGATAGTATACTTATAAAGCAATAATTTGCCTCTGTAATCCCCTGGACTCTTCAGTCCAACCTAGCCATGCATGTACATCATTAGCTCAATCAAACAAGCTACTAACTTTAATTCCACAGGAGGATGCTTTGACTGCCTTCAGGAAGACCTTTGATAAGACTGTGGCCCTGGGACATCGACTAGACATTGTGTTCTACCTGCTAAGGATTGGACTGTTCTATATGGACAGTGACCTCATCACACGCAACACTGAGAAAGCTAAAAGGTAGTTTGCCTAAAAGCGGCTACTTCTCTCTGCATTCACTACTTTATGATGACATGCCATTAGGGGTCCTCACTCACTATCTATTCTAAGAATTATATTTGCAGTAACTGGCACTGTTTAGGCCTGTTTAGGTGTTTTTCATAGCATTTTGCCTGCCATTCCATTGTGTTGACTCTCTATGTGTTGTAAGCCACTGTTTTCTATATCCTCGTATTTTGTAAGCATTGTCATTTCATTGTGTCTGCACAGCCTTATTGAGGAGGGCGGTGACTGGGACAGGAGGAACCGTCTCAAGGTGTACCAGGGCCTGTACTGTGTGGCCATCCGTGACTTTAAACAGGCTGCTGAGCTCTTCCTGGACACAGTGTCCACCTTCACCTCCTACGAGCTCATGGATTACAAGACCTTTGTCACGTACACCGTCTACGTCTGCATGATTGCCCTGAAGAGGCCCGACCTCAGAGAAAAGGTTGGTAGCAGGAGCGGTGGTGGTGGTGGTGTCATCAACAGTGCATCCATGTGCCTACGTCATTCAAGAGTTGGTCGTTTTAAGACGTGTGCTTGCAGAAAACAATACTTTCCACATGCCAGAACGTGAACATTCAAACTTGTTTTTAATAAGTGAAGACACTTATGTTTTTATATAGCTGGTAGATTTCCAGTTCTGGCATAAATATAGCATCTCCTGTGGACTAATGTGTTGTTCTCCCTCTCCCCCAGGTGATAAAGGGAGCAGAGATCCTGGAGGTGCTGCACAGTCTCCCTGCTGTCCGCCAGTACCTCTTCTCCCTCTACGAGTGTCGCTACTCTGTCTTCTTCCAGTCACTGGGTGAGACACCCCTCGTTTAGGCTTACAAAAAGTAAAGCCGAAGCACGCTGATGTCTGCAGACAGTGAGTGGACATGCATGTTTCACTTCGCCTCCTTCCTTAGTTGTTAACCTGTTTGTCTCTGTCCCCTCTGCAGCCACGGTGGAGCAGGATATGAAGAAGGACTGGTTGTTTGCCCCTCACTACCGTTACTATGTGAGGGAGATGCGTATCCATGCTTACAGCCAGCTCCTGGAGTCCTACCGCTCACTCACCCTGGGCTACATGGCTGAGGCCTTTGGAGTCAGTACAGAGTTCATTGACCAGTGAGTCTCACGTCTACCTCTTGTCCCATACCCACAATACCTATCCTCTGCAAAAAAAAGAAATGTCCACTCACTGTTAACTGCGTTTATTTTCAGCAAACTTAACATGTGTAAATATTTGAATGAACATAACAAGATTCAACAACTGAGACATAAACTGAACAAGTTCCACAGACATGTGAGTAACAGAAGTTGAATAATGTGTCCCTGAACAAAGGGGGGGTTCAAAATGAAAAGTAACAGTCAGTATCTGGTGTGGCCACCAGCTGCATTAAGTACTGCAGTGCATCTCCTCCTCATGGACTGCACCAGATTTGCCTGTTCTTGCTGTGAGATGTTACCCCACTCTTCCACCAAGGCACCTGCAAGTTCCCGGGACATTTCTGGGGGGAATGGCCCTAGCCCTCATCCTCCGATCCAACGTCCCAGATGTGCTCAATGGGATTGAGATATGGGATCTTCGCTGGCCATGGCAGAACACTGACATTCCTGTCTTACAGGAAATCACACACAGAACAAGCAGTATGGCTGGTGGCATTGTCATGCTGGAGGGTCTTGTCAGGATGAGGGAGGAGGATGTCTTCCCTGTAACGCACAACATTGAGATTACCTGCAATGACAACAAGCTCAGTCCGATGACGCTGTGACCCTCCACCTCCAAATCGATCCTGCTCCAAAGTACAGGCCTCGGTGTAATGCTCATTCCTTTGATGATAAACGCGAATCCGACCATCACCTCCGGTGAGACAGAACCGCGACTTGTCAGTGAAGAGCACTTTTTGCCTGTCTGGTCTAGCGACGGTGGATTTGTGCACATAGGCGATGTTGTTGCCAGTGATGTCTGGTGTGGACCTGCCTTACAACAGGCCTACAAGCCCAGCCTCTTGCTGACAGTCTGACCACTGGAGGGATTGTGCATTTCTGGTTTAACTCGGGCAGTTGTTGCCATCCTGTACCTGTCCCGCAGGTGTGATGTTCGGATGTACCGATCCTGAGCAGGTGTTGTTACACATGGTCTGCCACTGCGAGGGCGATCAGCTGTCCGTCCTGTCTCCCTGTAGCGCTGTCTTAGGCGTCTCACAGTACGGACATTGCAATTTATTGCCCTGGCCACATCTGCAGTCCTCATGCACGTTCACGCAGGGACCCTGGGCATCTTTCTTTGTGTTTTTCAGTCAGTAGAAAGGCCTCTTTAGTGTCCTAAGTTTTCAAAACTGTGACCTTAATTGACTACCGTCTGTAAGCTGTTAGTGTCTTAACGACCATTCCGCAGGTGCATTGAACAAGCATGGGAAACAGTTTAAACCCTTTACAATGAAGGGTTTTTGATTTTTACAAATTCTTTGAAAGTCAGGGTCCTGAAAAAGTTACGTTTCTTCTTTTGCTGAGGTTATTAATGCTCATCCTGGAGGTTGTCGACTTCGAGTCGCATAGGAATGATGCTGCCTGTCAGACAATGATTATTGGTCTTGATTACGCTGGTAGAGAAACTTAATTTGTTTTTCCTTCGCTCTCAGGGAACTATCCCGATTCATAGCTGCTGGTCGCCTCCATTGCAAAATCGACAAAGTAAACGAGATCGTGGAAACCAACAGGTAAGAATATCATTTTCACATGCATGTAAAACATTGGTTTCTATATTAAAAGTGGCAGAGCTCAGTGTTGTATTTTCTTTCCTTCAGACCTGATAGCAAGAATTGGCAGTACCAGGAGACAATCAAGAAAGGGGACCTACTGCTCAACCGTGTCCAGAAGCTGTCCCGAGTTATTAACATGTAACAGAGTGCAGTGTTACTTTTGGGAGGGAGATCTGGCTTTTCCCTGTTGTATCAGTATCCACACCAGTAGTTTGTCTGAAGAAGTGACCCTTATTGTGTATATAAAAAAATCTTTTTGGTGACTTCTTTTCCTTTGATACAGACATGGATGAGTGATTTCTGAAATAAAACCATTTCAGTAAAGAAACAAAGACCTTTTTTTTCTGTATAAATAGCTGTATAAATTATTTATTTACAGAAACATGTTACAAAACAAAGACTATACAATCTTAAATATTAAGTAAATCTAACCTACCATGTTTGTTCATGAATTACATAGCAGCCAATACACAAGTCCAGCTGATCAAATGATTGATGTTCTAAAAAAAAATACTATACACGCTCTTACATAGGAGTTATCTACTGAAAATATGTTCCTCCCGCAAGCTGTGTTCTGTCTCACTTTCACATTCCAAGGCTGTGGTACTTGATAAAAACAGCTTTGCAAAGTTTCCATCATATGGAAACAAGGTCAGCGTTGTGAGGTTGAGGGTAAACAAAAACACTTTACTGAACCTGTTAAACAATTCATAACCGACCAGGGAGCTTCAACACCCCCTGGTCTGCACCAAGATCTGACGTCTCTTAACTGGAAAACGTTGATAAAAAAAAAAGTTAACACTACGGGCTCTATTCAATGTGGATCGCTGAAGCGTTACTGATAGGCAATAGAAAGGTCATTTCCGATTGACTCAAACTGAATTATTTCATTCGCTACATACTTCAGTATGAGACTACCATCATTGAAGTCATTTGGTGGTGGTGTTGTACAAAAAGTCCTCAGCGATTGGATCATCTCTAGCCAATTAGAGTATCAAAGCCAATGCTGAATTTCCAAACGTTGCATTACCCACATGTTCTGGCTCTGGACCAGAACGGTTAGAACAGCGTTTCCCATCCTCGGAACACCAAGGTGTGCACGTTTACTTTCTAGAAATCGTCAGGGAGGTACTCTGATTCAGACTCACTGCGGAGAAGAAACAAACATCCGTGGGTGTGGCATAGCAGTTACCTGGAGCAAGGAGTTTGGGTAGCCAGGCAAACATGCAGCGTTTACCGTGAATGCAGTCTCCGCTAATGCGGGAACATTGCTTTTAAATTTCAATCACGATGTAACACTGAACTTCTGCGATACGGATTGAATAGAGCCCGAAGTACTTCATACCAGCTAGCTGACAAGCTATCAGGTTTTTACCACATTTAGTGTTCATAGGCATATTTTAAAAGCAAGCTCCTAAAACACTTTGAACATTCAAGTAAGGTAAAACTAAAATGAAAAAAGCTCTGTCCTCAAACAGTCAGTGTGAAACAAATGCAGGCACTTTCTTATTTCAGCATTTCTAAAAGCTGCAAACTAAGAATTTCCTTAAAACGCTGTGCTTCAAATTATGTTTGGCAACAATGATGCAAGCAGTTTCACTTTGAAGGGTTCATCTTCCTTGCTTTAATGATTGCTTAAGTCCCTTCAGCTTTAAGGGAAAGTGTTTCAAATTATGAAATGTTACAAGGTCTTCGTCGATGAAGGTAAATGATTGAATCCATGGAAATCGCTTAGACAACGGGCACAGCTTTCAGCCTGCGGGACATTTCAGAATCACAGGCTATTTGGGTCAAATAAAATGATCATTTCTTTGTTGATTCAGAGGCAACTTGAAAATAGTAAAAAGCACAGGCGAGACCTTGGAGAGTTAAAAACAAGTATTGTCTGTCACACAAACACATGCTAGTGGCAACACTACCTTTTAAAGCAGGGGTGTCAAACATATGGAGGGGGGTCCAATCCACCCTGTAGGTGATTTGAGTAAAACAAAAAATTAACTCAATATACTTTAAAACAAGGATCATTAACTAGATTCAGCCGTGGGACGATTTTTTCTTGAGCGGATGGTCAAGGGGCCGGAACATAATTACATAAAAATAATAATTTATATATTGCTAATTGACCGCAAGAAGCCCAAACATATCATGTTTGACTAAAACATGATACTTTCAAACCGTGCTTATATTTGTATAGGATCAGGTGTCTTTAAGTATGGGAATACTTGGGAGCAGATTTCTGAAATTAAAATCACTTGGAGCTGATTTCACTATCTTTTATGTGCAACAATAAAAATAGAATGTAAAAAGCTTGAGGGGCCAAATAAAACCACCCCCGGGCCGAATTTGGGTAACACTGGACTTAAACCAAATCGAAACTGTGTAGAAATGATAATACACCTACATTCACCTCGTTGAAGACCGAATGCGGCACTTGGGGGAATATTGAGTTTGACACCCCTGTTTTAAAAGGATCCCAGTACATGATTCATGAGATGCTTCAACCTCTAGTTATAGGCCTATTGCATTATAGACTTGGCAGTGAACCACTTCAAATAAGTTAAGTTCTTAAACTTGTTCTTTCATTTACTAAATAAATAATGATCTCAATTGTACCCCAAAAAATTGTATAAGAAAATGCCTGTGCAAAAATACATATTTCAATATGTACAATTCGTTAATAAAATATGTATTCTGAAATAGGGATACTTCGATATTTGTTCAATTCATACAAGAAAAAGCAAAAGTAAGATAGAAAATAGTTGGCTCCTCAGCTAAGCTCGCTGCCTGACATCAGTGGAGTTTACGAAATTTACAGGAGTTACAAAAAGTAGTAACCTACTCTGAAGCCATCTCCATGAATCTCGCACCCCCCAAAAAAAACAGGATCCCAAGGAGCATCATCTCAGAGACAGATGGAGCATCATCTCAGAGAGACAGACGGGGAAGTATTGCCAGTTTAAGACTCAGTGCTTTGATGAAGGACAAGTGTGATGCGAGTCATGACAAACCCCTCTACTCACAATCTACAACACTGTATTGTGACATAACTGAAGGTACCGGAATGGAAATCCTAATAGCCAAAGCTGGCATAGTGGTTACAGACTAGGGTGGGAGAAACGGATGGCTGCCTTTGGCTAGCTTTTGGGGCAAATAAGCCTGACTTAAAATGTCCTAAAGCAAGTAGTGGGTCTGTGTTTGTTTAGTGCTGTTCACAGTTAGGGCTAGGTCTACTGTAGCTGTTCATTTGTAAGATAAAAATATTGTAGGAATTAACACTTGTCCTCAAGACAAGTAGTCCCTCTTTCACAACCGTTCAATCAAATTGTCGTATCAGGCATCCTTTTTTCACATATGCATGCACAATTTACTTTCTTCCCCATCTCCACACAGATATTTGTAGTTAAATTCAGTGAAAAACATAAGAAACATAAAAAAGTAACACTTGCATAATTGTTTGGGTCATGTATGGAACTCATAGAATTGACTGAATCTGCTCCTCATGTGGTTCATCTCTGGCTACTATACATAACCTGACGTTATGTACACGTCACACTGATTAAAACCAACCGACAAAATGTAGTGGAAGGATTAAAAAACAACAATGTGATTGTGTTCGAAGTGTTGCAATTGACAGTTTTTCCTTATCCTGCCCTCTCCTTCCAAGGCTTCTGAGTTCAGGCGTGGAGGTGTACATTTGAATTTCCAGTAGAATCTAAAGTGACACACACACACACACACACACACACACACACACACACACACACACACACGGAAGAGATCATCGGAAACCAACAGATTGCGGCTTGAGGGCTCTCCAGTCAATCCCTGTGGCTCTGCGTCATGACGGTTGGGTGGGCAGTGCCACGGCTGTTGTGCCAGCACTTTTCCCTTCCTCCATACCTCTGGAATTTCAACAATAGGTCAAAGGGCAGGCAGGCTCCTACTCCCTCCTTTTCTCTCCTGTCTTCCCCATAGGAAGATCTACCTCGGTACACTGACTGACAGGGGCCAAGTGTGACCCACCCCGGGTGTTAACGCCTGCCACCTCCACAAGGCGCTCCTACATGGCTTTGGGAGGAATAGTTACACTATAACAGTGACGTCACTGGGCTGTCCAGACCATCTCCACCCTGAGGATCTTGGGAAGCTGAGAGTAACGTATTAGAAGGCCTTGTGCAGTCCAGAGCAGCGCACAGGTTGCCTCCTCTTTATCCGCCCCTCGGTTCCATACATAGAACCCAGCCATCGCTGTCAGGGGCGGGCCTTTGGCTGAGAGAGAGAGAGACAGAGAGAAAGGCAGGGAAGTTAGATGATAAATTACAACATTCATTCATTGGTGATTTTTTTGTTTAATGTTTTGTCTAAAGTCTATATGTGGTCACATGTACATATGTTCAAGATATACAAGTCCTGACTGCACAGTGAATTTCCCAACAGATAAAGAGATTGACTAGTTGATGATAGGCATTAGCAGCCAGTGTGTGAGGTGTCCAACCCACCTGATGGATGAGGGAGTTGTTGGGGAGCCCCGTGGCTCCTGGGATTGTGCGTCCATGTTTGCTGTGGATGTTGTTGATGGCTGGAGACTTGGCCACTTTGGGCCTGCCCGGCCCCCCGCCACCACCCCCTCCACTGTTGATGGAGCTGACAGCGGGGGAGCCCTTGCGTTTCTTCCCCTCCAGGCGGCCGTCAGTGTGGGCATGGCTGAAGCTGCTGTGGTGCTCTGAGGCCTGGTGGACAAAGGGCCCCAGGGAGAGGGTGGAGTCACTGCTGTTCATCACTACACTCATCCTCTTGATAGACTCGGCCGGGCTGCCCGAGGGGGGGCCTCTGACCCCAGGCCCCGACAACCCCGCTGGCCCCGACGGCTCTGCCTTCAGACTGAGGGAGTTGGTCCGGGCGTTGGGGCCACAGTTGAGTCCCACACTGTGGACGCCGCTGTGAGAAGAGGAGGAGGAGGGGACTAGCGAGGCATGGTGGTACGTGCTCCCTGAGCTGCCACTGTGAACTGTGCAGTTCTTTTTGAAGGAGGAAGAGGTGGTGTTGGATGAGGAAGAGGACTCTGAGGAGTAGGTGGTAGCGTGAGACGATGTAGGGAGGGAGCTGTTCTTCCTCTTCTTACCCGAGCTGAGGCTGCTGCTGCTGCTTCCTCCACTGCTGCCCCCACTGGTGGAGTTGGTTATGGCAGCTGTGGAGGAGGACTCCCGGGGTCTGAAGGACTTGCCGCTGGATCTGGACTTGAGCGGTCGTCCTGAGGACAGGGAGGGGACCGAGGAGTGGGCTGAAGGCATCTGGGGCGTCGAAGACACTTGTCTGGCCTGTGCTGCACTGTAGGCAGGGTGGTCGGCCGCGCCCTGGGGGGAGGCACGGGCGTTTAAGGTGGTCCCGTACGAGAGCACAGACTTGCTGTCGTAGGACTGAGTGTAGGGGGGTGGAAGGGGTGCAGAGGAGGGGCTGAGGAAGCCCGAAGCAGGGGCGCTACCGTGTGATGAGGACAAGGAGTTTGTGGTTATCCTGTGGGCCGGCGCAGAGGAAGAAGAAGAGGAGGAGTTCTCCAAGGCGAAAGGGATTTTTCTATAACACAAACAGACCACTGTGATCATCCCCATCAGTAACATTTACACATTTACACTGAGGGGTCAGCACAGCACAGTCCTGGAGAGACATTGGAACCGCTAGCTTATAGTGTACCATACAGCACTAAATCTCCCTTCACCACCCTGCAACACTTTGGCTCCCTGTCTAGGGCTGTGGCGGTCACGAAATTTCACCAGCCGGTGATTGTCAAGCAGATAACTGGTCAGTCTCACGGTAATTGACCGTTAATTAACATAAAGACATTTAGCATCTCCTGGCTTCCACACATAGCCTGCAAGACCATTTAAAAAGTATAATAAATCCATGTAATATAGCCTGCACCTTCGCAATAAATCCATTATTTATTTAAAAACAGGTCTATTTTCATTTTAAAACAGGTCTAAAGAAGCATGATATGAAGAAAATGTAGTCAGAAGAAAAGAATAGCATACTCTGAGTTGTCCTTATGTTAGATCCTGATGTGGCTATGCCAAATGGCTGTGGGCTACACTAGTTTATTTAGCAGACAAGATGTGATTATAATTCCGTGGCATTATTTTATGAAGAATACAACTGAACAAAATAAATATTTTCTAAAAACCTTTTGAGGGAGTACGCACACTATTCTGTGTTGAGAGGTTAACAAAGAAATAGGTACTCCTATATGCTTAATTTATAGTTATTAATGTAACTTTAGTTGTTCGAAAAACATTGGGCTATATGTTTTGATTTTTAATACATTGTAAGGATGATTTGAAAAAAGTCGCTTGAAAAGGCATGAGCTCTACTTTGTTTTTTTGTGCAGGCTGCACACACTCCAATAGTCTCTCAATCACAATTTGACAAGCACTTCATAATGCCTCGAATTTCACAGCGGCATCCCCTTTGTGGCCGTAATGCACCCTAAAGAAATCCATGCCTTTTGCGGCCCGGAGTGCTGCGTTGTGCCCTTCTCCCTGAGTGCTGCGCAATCTGAAGCGTCTCTCACTCACATGGCTCTCCGTCACGTGATCGGGTCTTTCTCACAGGCTACAAGTGAAGACAGACACATCGGGGACGCAACTGTGCGCGTCCTTATCCAATTCCGAGGCGCATATTGAAGATATTGGAAGAACTGTCCACATTTACTTTTTGTCAGCCAACAAGATGCAAAAGCACAAGCCTATGTCAATATTCTATCCCCCATAGTACAAAAGTCGACCTATTCTATTCTGTGCAAAAAATAAATATTCCAAACATAGTCTGGGACAGTTGTGGGATGCGATAGAACCCTAATTAACACAACCTCTAGCATCAAAAAAACTATTTTATGCAATGTGGCTGACGCAACAGATCAGAACATTTAGCTTAAAATGTTGATAAACTATTAGGATATTTCTTCAAATGATAAATGCAGCAATGCGCACATGGCAGTAGGCTATAAGTGTGAATGTTCCATTAGCGGGAAAACACCATTCTCAAAAGTGACCACAAATGTGATTATGCATGTTATGCTTTTATTAGGAAGGTGCATTTTTTATGCTGAAAATGATCTTCCCCAAACTTGAAACTCATGTATGCCAGTTACGCTCTACACACCTTGTAAAGCAGATTCATGTGCTTCATTTTAAGAAGTTATTTGGCCACTTTAGATGTGATACAAACCTTATCAAAACATATGATTAGAAAAAGTTGCAAAAAAAAGGCTTTGTATCTTATGCTGGGCATCATTCACAAGTGATAATATATAATTCACAAGTGATAGGCTAATATTGTCACCCATCATGCACCTGTCTCGAAACAGGGGCGTCTTCTATGCACTTAAATAGCGAATGGAGGACACGGTTCCAATGGTTCATTTTCATACCAGCCAGGTAGGCTATACTCCTGTAGTAAAGAGAAGCAATGTGCTTAATATTAGGAAAGTTGAGAAATAAATATAGCATGCCCAGCCTATAGAAAGCTGAGGGGATCCTCCTTTTTTTAAGAGGCCATCACTCAGCAATTACATAGCAATTACATAGCCTATTGAAATGTCGCGTAACATGAGCTCATGGGCTCTCATGTTTGATTCAATTTTCAAATACATTTGCATTGATGTCAGTGACTAGAGGGACAATAGAGAGCTGAGTACCAGGCAGTTAGCAAGTTTGGTAGGCTACTAATGACCATCAGCAGCATCAGAGCTTGGAGAAGCCTAATTACGTGACTAAACGGTCATGTGGAATTTGACTGCCTTCATGGCCGCCAGTGTGGCGGTAAAACGGCCACCGCAACAGCCCTATCCCTGCCTCTGTGATTTTGCAATAGGGTTGTGAATTAGGTAGGTATTATGGAAGGAATTCTGGTCTAATGAATGTACACAGACTTACTTCCACATCTGAGTGTTGACGTGCTTGTCCATCATGGCAGTAAGAGCACATCGCATTCGATCCCAGCGCCGGTCAAACGAGTAGCAGCTTCTCCCAAACAGTTGACTTCCAAAGGTACAAAACTGAGCAGCAGGGAGAAATAGTTAACACAAATACGCACTAACAAACCAATCACACACATACTGCTGCTTCCCATACACGGTGCAAGCTGCCACTCAATGGGAGGACTGATTTCACACACATCTGGCTATGTAGTTGTTTCATTGTTGCTGTGTTGTGAGCATATCCCTGTAATATAAAATTAATTTGTGGTGGACTTACAGCTGCCGGCCGTGGGTGGTAACCTGAATAGTGACAGTCCAGTTTGTCTGTGCCCTCCTCCCGCTCATCGTTCTCCCCCTCGTCACTGGACAGGCGGGAGCCCCCGTCAGGAGCGGACGTAGCATGGTGGGGGTCTCCGGGGGTACCACCACCTCCATCAGAGATAATGCTGTTCAGTCTAAGAGCAGAGGAAACAGTGATTTAGGAACACACATCAGGGATGCAGGTACTTGCTGTACCACACTGCAAAAAGTAGTTGTTGGATGGTGAGAACCCAGGAAGAGCACATGAAGTGACTCACCGTGGAAGACCAAGATTGTGAGGTTTGGGCTTGCCAAACGCCAAAGGCTTGGTGGCGTCGGTGGCTCCGTTGCCATGAGCGACCTGGTGGGCGTCGTGGTGGGGGGCGAGCCGTGAGGGGGAGGGGTGGGGTTCCCTGAGAGGGGTGGTCTGCAGGGGGTGGGGGTGCTGCAGTTCCCGTTCCCGGGCTTTGTTTTTGTGCTCGGCCAACAGTGTGTCGAAGCGTTTCCTCCGGCCCAGCACTGCCCTCCGCTGGCTTAGGGAATGTGTCTGTGGGAAGGAGAAGGCCAAACGGTATGTTAGGTCAGGGTGCACTGCACTCTGAGAATCTGAAGGCTGCCTAAATACCTAGGAAATGTGACAAGGAATATTTCCTAACCACACAAAACAGAGAAAGAGAGGGGGCAGAAGAGAGGGCTTGGTACCTTGCATGTTAGGGATCGTGTGCATGGCTTCCGAGCTGTCATATCCAGGACCCCACAGTGGATATCTGGATTAAACTCACGTTCTGATGGAAGAGAGAGAGAACAGAAGAAGGAGTAAGGAAGAGAGAGAGAGAGAGAGAGAGAGAGAGAGAGAGAGAGAGAGAGAGAGAGAGAGAGAGAGAGAGAGAGAGAGAACAGAAGAAGGAGTAAGGGAGAGAGAGACAGAGAGAGAGAGAGAGAGAGAACAGAAGAAGGAGTAAGGAAGAGAGAGAGAGAGAGAAGAGAAGAAGGAGTAAGGAAGAGAGAGAGAGAGAGTGAACAGAAGAAGGAGTAAGGAAGAGAGAGAGAGAGTGAACAGAAGAAGGAGTAAGGAAGAGAGAGAGAGAGAGTGAACAGAAGAAGGAGTAAGGAAGAAAGAGAGAGAGTGAACAGAAGAAGGAGTAAGGAAGAAAGAGAGAGAGTGAACAGAAGAAGGAGTAAGGAAGAAAGAGAGAGAGTGAACAGAAGAAGGAGTAAGGAAGAAAGAGAGAGAGTGAACAGAAGAAGGAGTAAGGAAGAAAGAGAGAGAGAGAACAGAAGAAGGAGTAAGGAAGAGAGAGAGAGAACAGAAGAAGGAGTAAGGAAGAGAGAGAGTGAACAGAAGAAGGAGTAAGGAAAAGAGAGAGTGAACAGAAGAAGGAGTAAGGAAGAGAGAGAGTGAACAGAAGAAGGAGTAAGGAAGAGAGAGAGTGAACAGAAGAAGGAGTAAGGAAGAGAGAGAGTGAACAGAAGAAGGAGTAAGGAAGAGAGAGAGTGAACAGAAGAAGGAGTAAGGAAGAGAGAGAGTGAACAGAAGAAGGAGTAAGGAAGAGAGAGAGTGAACAGAAGAAGGAGTAAGGAAGAGAGAGAGTGAACAGAAGAAGGAGTAAGGAAGAGAGAGAGTGAACAGAAGAAGGAGTAAGGAAGAGAGAGAGTGAACAGAAGAAGGAGTAAGGAAGAGAGAGAGTGAACAGAAGAAGGAGTAAGGAAGAGAGAGAGTGAACAGAAGAAGGAGTAAGGAAGAGAGAGAGTGAACAGAAGAAGGAGTAAGGAAGAGAGAGAGTGAACAGAAGAAGGAGTAAGGAAGAGAGAGAGTGAACAGAAGAAGGAGTAAGGAAGAGAGAGAGTGAACAGAAGAAGGAGTAAGGAAGAGAGAGAGTGAACAGAAGAAGGAGTAAGGAAGAGAGAGAGTGAACAGAAGAAGGAGTAAGGAAGAGAGAGAGTGAACAGAAGAAGGAGTAAGGAAGAGAGAGAGTGAACAGAAGAAGGAGTAAGGAAAAGAGAGAGTGAACAGAAGAAGGAGTAAGGAAGAGAGAGAGTGAACAGAAGAAGGAGTAAGGAAGAGAGAGAGAGAACAGAAGAAGGAGTAAGGAAGAGAGAGAGAGAACAGAAGAAGGAGTAAGGAAGAGAGAGAGTGAACAGAAGAAGGAGTAAGGAAGAGAGAGAGTGAACAGAAGAAGGAGTAAGGAAGAGAGAGAGAGAACAGAAGAAGGAGTAAGGAAGAGAGAGAGAGAACAGAAGAAGGAGTAAGGAAAAGAGAGAGAACAGAAGAAGGAGTAAGGAAGAGAGAGAGTGAACAGAAGAAGGAGTAAGGAAGAGAGAGAGTGAACAGAAGGAGTAAGGAAGAGAGAGAGAGAACAGAAGAAGGAGTAAGGAAGAGAGAGAGAGAACAGAAGAAGGAGTAAGGAAGAGAGAGAGAGAACAGAAGAAGGAGTAAGGAAGAGAGAGAGAGAACAGAAGAAGGAGTAAGGAAGAGAGAGAGTGAACAGAAGAAGGAGTAAGGAAGAGAGAGTGAACAGAAGAAGGAGTAAGGAAGAGAGAGAGCGAACAGAAGAAGGAGTAAGGAAGAGAGAGAGCGAACAGAAGAAGGAGTAAGGAAAAGAGAGAGAACAGAAGAAGGAGTAAGGAAAAGAGAGAGAACAGAAGGAGTAAGGAAGAGAGAGAGTGAACAGAAGAAGGAGTAAGGAAGAGAGAGAGAGAGAGAGAGAGAGAACAGAAGAAGGAGTAAGGAAGAGAGAGAGAGAGAGAGAGAGAGAGAGAGTGAACAGAAGAAGGAGTAAGGAAGAGAGAGAGAGAGAGTGAACAGAATAAGGAGTAAGGAAGAGAGAGAGCGAGTGAACAGAAGGAGGAGTAAGGAAGAGAGAGAGAGAGAGAGTGAACAGAAGAAGGAGTAAGGAAGAGAGAGAGAGAGTGAACAGAAGGAGGAGTAAGGAAGAGAGAGAGAGTGAACAGAAGGAGGAGTAAGGAAGAGAGAGAGAGTGAACAGAAGGAGGAGTAAGGAAGAGAGAGAGAGAACAGAAGAAGGAGTAAGGAAGAGAGAGAGTGAACAGAAGAAGGAGTAAGGAAGAGAGAGAGTGAACAGAAGAAGGAGTAAGGAAAAGAGAGAGAGAACAGAAGAAGGAGTAAGGAAGAGAGAGAGAGAACAGAAGAAGGAGTAAGGAAGAGAGAGAGAGAACAGAAGAAGGAGTAAGGAAGAGAGAGAGAGAACAGAAGAAGGAGTAAGGAAGAGAGAGAGAGAACAGAAGAAGGAGTAAGGAAGAGAGAGAGTGAACAGAAGAAGGAGTAAGGAAGAGAGAGAGTGAACAGAAGAAGGAGTAAGGAAGAGAGAGAGAGAACAGAAGAAGGAGTAAGGAAAAGAGAGAGAGAACAGAAGAAGGAGTAAGGAAGAGAGAGTGAACAGAAGAAGTAAGGAAGAGAGAGAGTGAACAGAAGAAGGAGTAAGGAAAAGAGAGAGAGAACAGAAGAAGGAGTAAGGAAAAGAGAGAGAACAGAAGGAGTAAGGAAGAGAGAGAGTGAACAGAAGAAGGAGTAAGGAAGAGAGAGAGAGAGTGAACAGAATGAGGAGTAAGGAAGAGAGAGAGCGAGTGAACAGAAGGAGGAGTAAGGAAGAGAGAGAGAGTGAACAGAAGAAGGAGTAAGGAAGAGAGAGAGCGAGTGAACAGAAGGAGGAGTAAGGAAGAGAGAGAGAGAGAGTGAACAGAAGAAGGAGTAAGGAAGAGAGAGAGAGAGAGTGAACAGAAGAAGGAGTAAGGAAGAGAGAGAGAGTGAACAGAAGAAGGAGTAAGGAAGAGAGAGCGAGTGAACAGAAGAAGGAGTAAGGAAGAGAGAGAGAGTGAACAGAAGGAGGAGTAAGGAAGAGAGAGAGAGAACAGAAGAAGGAGTAAGGAAGAGAGAGAGAGTGAACAGAAGAAGGAGTAAGGAAGAGAGAGAACAGAAGAAGGAGTAAGGAAAAGAGAGAGAACAGAAGAAGGAGTAAGGAAAAGAGAGAGAACAGAAGGAGTAAGGAAGAGAGAGAGTGAACAGAAGAAGGAGTAAGGAAGAGAGAGAGTGAACAGAAGAAGGAGTAAGGAAGAGAGAGAGTGAACAGAAGAAGGAGTAAGGAAAAGAGAGAGAACAGAAGAAGGAGTAAGGAAGAGAGAGAGTGAACAGAAGAAGGAGTA
Organism: Salvelinus fontinalis; assembly: GCF_029448725.1. Classification (NCBI taxonomy): domain Eukaryota; kingdom Metazoa; phylum Chordata; class Actinopteri; order Salmoniformes; family Salmonidae; genus Salvelinus; species Salvelinus fontinalis. The sequence goes on from NC_074682.1 coordinate 19,282,975, forward strand.
AGGAAGAGAGAGAGTGAACAGAAGAAGGAGTAAGGAAGAGAGAGAGAGAACAGAAGAAGGAGTAAGGAAAAGAGAGAGAGAACAGAAGAAGGAGTAAGGAAGAGAGAGTGAACAGAAGAAGTAAGGAAGAGAGAGAGTGAACAGAAGAAGGAGTAAGGAAAAGAGAGAGAGAACAGAAGAAGGAGTAAGGAAAAGAGAGAGAACAGAAGGAGTAAGGAAGAGAGAGAGTGAACAGAAGAAGGAGTAAGGAAGAGAGAGAGAGAGTGAACAGAATGAGGAGTAAGGAAGAGAGAGAGCGAGTGAACAGAAGGAGGAGTAAGGAAGAGAGAGAGAGTGAACAGAAGAAGGAGTAAGGAAGAGAGAGAGCGAGTGAACAGAAGGAGGAGTAAGGAAGAGAGAGAGAGAGAGTGAACAGAAGAAGGAGTAAGGAAGAGAGAGAGAGAGAGTGAACAGAAGAAGGAGTAAGGAAGAGAGAGAGAGTGAACAGAAGAAGGAGTAAGGAAGAGAGAGCGAGTGAACAGAAGAAGGAGTAAGGAAGAGAGAGAGAGTGAACAGAAGGAGGAGTAAGGAAGAGAGAGAGAGAACAGAAGAAGGAGTAAGGAAGAGAGAGAGAGTGAACAGAAGAAGGAGTAAGGAAGAGAGAGAACAGAAGAAGGAGTAAGGAAAAGAGAGAGAACAGAAGAAGGAGTAAGGAAAAGAGAGAGAACAGAAGGAGTAAGGAAGAGAGAGAGTGAACAGAAGAAGGAGTAAGGAAGAGAGAGAGTGAACAGAAGAAGGAGTAAGGAAGAGAGAGAGTGAACAGAAGAAGGAGTAAGGAAGAGAGAGAGTGAACAGAAGAAGGAGTAAGGAAGAGAGAGAGAGAACAGAAGAAGGAGTAAGGAAGAGAGAGAGAGAACAGAAGAAGGAGTAAGGAAGAGAGAGAGAGAGAACAGAAGAAGGAGTAAGGAAGAGAGAGAGAGAACAGAAGAAGGAGTAAGGAAGAGAGAGAGTGAACAGAAGAAGGAGTAAGGAAAAGAGAGAGAGAACAGAAGAAGGAGTAAGGAAGAGAGAGAGTGAACAGAAGAAGGAGTAAGGAAGAGAGAGAGTGAACAGAAGAAGGAGTAAGGAAGAGAGAGAGTGAACAGAAGAAGGAGTAAGGAAGAGAGAGAGAGAGAACAGAAGAAGGAGTAAGGAAAAGAGAGAGTGAACAGAAGAAGGAGTAAGGAAGAGAGAGAGAACAGAAGAAGGAGTAAGGAAAAGAGAGAGAGAACAGAAGAAGGAGTAAGGAAGAGAGAGAGTGAACAGAAGAAGGAGTAAGGAAAAGAGAGAGAGAACAGAAGAAGGAGTAAGGAAAAGAGAGGGAGAACAGAAGAAGGAGTAAGGAAAAGAGAGAGAGAACAGAAGAAGGAGTAAGGAAGAGAGAGAGTGAACAGAAGAAGGAGTAAGGAAGAGAGAGTGAACAGAAGAAGGAGTAAGGAAGAGAGAGAGAGAGTGAACAGAAGAAGGAGTAAGGAAGAGAGAAACATAGTATATTCAGTTAGTGGCATTTCTGCCAATAACAGCTAGTTTTCTCCTCCCCCCTCAGACCACTCCCAGACAGTCCTAGCTAAATTCTTGCATGAGAAATGGCTCTTTAATTGAAGATAACCACAGTAAGGTACTTAATTGTTGCACAGAAATAATTTGATATTGAGATAAAAACGGCTGCATTGTACCTTTAAAACAAAATGTCCTACAGACATAAACCCCTATCATCTCCTCTCACCTGACAGTCTCTTGTAGAGGTGTTGTCTGCTACTGGTGCTGTTGTCCTGCTTCTTCTCCAAGGCAGAGAGGGAGAGGTGGCCCTTGCCGTTGGGGATCTGGCCGGGGGCAAGCAGGGGAGCCTTTGGTATGGAGGGACAGTTAAGGCCTGGCTTCAGGGGTGACGAGGAGCTCACAGTGCTGCTGGAGGAGGACGATAAGTGGGCCGAGGGAACCTGCACCAGCTTGGCTGACGAATCCACCTTCAGACACATCTTCTCCACTTTGACTGCAGGGGTCAGGCTGGAAGAGAGAGATGGACAGAGGAGGAGAAAGCGAGGGAGTTCATTTATCTATAGCAACATTAAATACTTCAGAAAAATAGTTTCATTTTAACAGAACAGAGTTTGAAATGTGTTCGAATCCCCAGGCAGAAAGCCAACATGTTTTGAGTGGTTGCAAATGGAGTTCGATAAAGGATCTCTTTTTAAAACTAACTCTTTAGGGGGGTTATTTAGACGGAGGGTAGCACAGGGAGACTTCAGACAGAGCTAGACTTCAGAGGAGCAGGGAGAGGACCTAAGATGAAGAGATAAGATATAACTCAGAGGATCAAATCAAACGTGAAGCAGGGCTTTAAGAGGCAGGGGACTGAACTAGGGCTGGCCAACATATCGAATTCAATTCAATTCCAAATGGCTTTATTGCAAGAATCAAGGTTTTTTGTTCTTATGAATGTTTATGTCCGCTTGTTCTCATGTTGTCTTTTTGGTCTCGTCTCTTTCTGTCTTGAGTGCACCTTCTCACTCATAAACACACCAAGCCCCTCCCCTGCCACTCACAACTGAGTTTCCACTAGTTACTATAGAAACAAAGTCAAAATTGACTATATTGTGAAAAACTATGAAAACAAAAATGTGCTTTTTGGTCTTAATTTAAAGGTTAGGTTTAGGCATAAGGTTAGTAGTGTGGTTAAGGTTAAAGGTAGACTCAGTGAAATGACGTTGCCACAAGCAGCACTGCAGATAATGAGATGAGCGAGATGCAACACTTCGCTCTCAACGGGTTCACGCTATGCTGTTTACTCTCCGTACCTACGTCACATCGCTGAGTTTACCTTTAAAGGTTAAGGTCAGGATTAAATAAACATTTTAAAGGTCGACTTTGGGCGCGAAAACTGTCCAACTCTGCCGCTTTCATTAGATTATTGCTGAAAACACTACTGTATCGTGAATTGCCCATGCGTTTGAAAAGAATCTAGTGATTTTATAGGGTCCATATCGCCCAGCCCTAAGCTGAAGTTCAACATGACAATACGTTTTACTGAAGTTCAGCATGGTTCACCAGCATGGCTAGGCTAGGCATTACTTACATCTTGTCGTTGAGCACCCTGAAGGGAGGGAAGTGAGGTCTCTGCTGGATGCCTGGTAGCTTCTCTTTGGCTGGTTTGAGGATTTTGGAGTTGGACGAGGTGCTGGTCCCACTGGAAGAGCGGCCCATGGCCCCCCCACTGACACCCCCACCACCCGTCCCACTGCTCCTGCTCCGAGACAGAGCGGACAGGGAGGAGGCTGAGGAGGGGGCTAAGGTGGAGGTGGGCTTACTGGACGAGCTGTGTCTTCTCTCTAGATAGGGGTCAGGGGAAAAGCAGGTTAGGGGTAACCTAATGTACAGTCCACACAGACACATGACCTATAGTGCTTTCAGAAAGTATTCACACCCCTTTTTCCACATTGTTGTGTTACAGCCTGAATTTAAAATGGATTACATTGAGATTTAGATTTTTTATTGGCCTACACACACACACACACACACACACACACACACACACACACACACACACAATACCCCATAATGTCAAAGTGGAATTATGATTTTAGAAATGTTTACAAAGCTGAAATGTCTCAAGTCAATAAGTATTCAACCCCTTTGTTATTGCAAGCCTACATAAGTTCAGGAGTAACAAGTCACATAAATTGCATGGAGTAACTCTGTTCCCCACACATACAATTATCTGTAAGGACCCTCAGTCAAGCAGTGGATTTGAAACACAGACTCAACCACAAAGACCAGGGAGGTTTTCCAATGCCTCACAAAGAAGGGCACCTATTACTAGATGGATAAAAATGTAAAATGCAACGTTGAATACCCTTTTGAGCATGGTGAAGTTATTTATTACACTTGGTGATGGTGATGAATACACCCAGTCACTACAAAAATACAAGCCTCCTTCCTAACTCAGTTGCCAGACAGGAAGGAAACTGCTTCGGGATTTATCTATGGCATGACTTGAAAATAGCTGTCTAGCAATGATCAACAACCAACTTGACAGAGCTTGAAGAATTTTTAAATAATACAAATATTGTTCAATCTAGGTGTGCAAAGCTCAGAGACTTGCCCAGAAACACTCACAGCTGTAATTCTCTGCCAAAGGTGATTCCAACATGTATTGACTCAGGGGTGTGAATACTTAAGAGATATCTGTATTTCATTTTCAATAAATTTGCTAACATTTCAAAAAACATGTTTTCACTTTGTCATTATGGGGTATTGTGCGTAGATGGGTGAGACAAACACATATATAGTCCATTTTGAAGTCAAAGGGTATGAATACTTTCTGAAGGCACTGTACAAGCAATCTGAGACGTGGACACACAACTCATAAGTTGGTAGTAGTGTTATTTCTTCCTGAAACAACCGGCCTTTGGACAGTAATAGTTTTGCGATAAATGTGCAGGGAATCATGGGTAAACATTTCCTAAACAAAGTCAAAAGCAGGCAGCTTCAAAAGCAAAGACTAGAAAGCCTTGCTGATCCAGGCCAATTCATTCTGAACTAGAAACACTATAACTGCTAAAAGACAATACTGACACCAGAGAAGAAAATAATTAAACTAAGACAAAAAATCAGCAGCTGCTGAACAGGACAAGGGGCTCTGTGCAATCCAAACCGTACTGCAGTATTTAGCCTGGACAGTTATTTCTAATGTTACGCAGCTCACACACACACACACACACACACACACACACACACACACACACACACACACACACACACAAAGAGAAAGTGAAACAGAAAGCGAGAAAACGAAAGTTATACAGTAAGAGAGGAAGAAAGAACGCATGTGAGAGACAGCTCTTTAGATAAGAGCAGAGTACTGCAATGAAAGTGAGCTGAAGACTAACTGAAAACTCCCATCTGGTGTTGAATTGTGGCCAGTCCTGAGAGGGTTAATCTGACTATTTTACAGCCAGATAACTACACTGACTACGCTACCTCCTCCCAACCAGCACAACAAAACCGGTTTCATCTTCTAGTCATGAAGAAAAGCATGTGTGTGTGTGAGAATGTGTGTGTGTGAGTGAGAGAGAGAAATATACATACAATCAGTGAATAAGAGGAAACTGTGAGAGAGTAGAGAAATAAGAGAATGGAGAGAAAGCACAAGAGAGAGACAGATATAGACAGACATATATACAAAACTCCAACTAACCTTATGCTGACTCCATGCAGGTCTGGGCTGCATGCCAAGGTTGTCTCAGTGGGTGAGCAGCAACAGAGCAGGGCAGAATGCACAGCTGCCACTCCCAGCCCCACACCCACAATTTTACACTACAGCAGCTAACAGAGCAACAACCCCAGGGCTTTCCCCTCCCTCCTCACACACACACTAAACCAGCCCAGCCTATCTGCTGTGACAAAGCCCCTCCAGGAGTCAAGATGGAGTTTCACCCCGGGCCTCTCCCTCTTCTACCCTCCCGCCCATGACACACTGCCTTCCTGGTAACAGGCTAGCACTCGGCCTCTCCACCCCCTCAACCCTTCGCTGCTGCTCAATCCAGCTCAGACGTTGCTGAATAACCCACACGCAAGCGCGAGCAGGCTTCCCCAGCGTGACGTTCCCACAATGCCTGCCAAAAGCTGAGAGAGCCAGCCAGCCACAGAGGTCCTGGCAGACCAGTAGGACAGGAAAACAGTGATGAAGAGGTGCAACGTTATGGTCTATTCTCACACTATCTTCTCTCTAGAGGGCCGTGGAATCCCTGGCTACTGAGGAGACAGGTTGGCTGGCCGGGGAACATTTTGGATAGTGGGCCCCGGTGCACAGCATAGGCCTACACACTGTACATTCAGGGTAGACTACACATAAAACAGCAAGGCCCAATCAAAAGGAATAGGCCTTAAAATATCCTCTTATGACCCGACAACACTATCGTAGAAGTCACTTAATGAAAATCAGATCTGCTTTAGAGCAACCAGTTGGTGGATTGCATTATCATAGGGTGTGGATGGTGTTTTTGAATAGTCCTGTCCACAGTGCCGGCTTGTTCTCCTCAGAGCGTATAGCTCTGCATGCAGCGCCACTGTCAAAACGCAACAGGCGGCCTGTTGGCCAAAACCTCCCGCGAGATCCAACAATATGAATCTAGTTGCCTACCCCTGCCATACAACATATGGATGGGCTTCAAGCAATAGAGGAGAATGAGGTGAAACAGTCTAGATGGTGTTAAGCTCAGCGGACCTGCCCTCAGAGAAAAGAATCACAGCATATAGAATCACAGTGCACTGACCTTTAGCGGACTCTCTCAGCCTTTCCTACCAGCAGCAACACAACAAAGCAACACAGTGGCTTCATGGAATGAAAGTCATTTAAACCACACAGACTACAAACAGGACAGAAAATGAAGGTTTGTCTTTGGTGCCTTGCAGAGATGAGCTCATTACTCTATAGAAGACAAGTCCACTAATGTTTCACTGGTCAGACAAGTCCAGTAGTCTTCAGAGAGGCACTGCCAAGTCCTGTGTTCACACGCTGTACACTGGAAGACTAATGGATGAACATGCCTACTATGAAATTTCATAACGGCTAGTCAAGCTCTACAAGTCAATGAGACGATCACCATGCAGATGAGACAGACAGTCCCCCCCCTTGGGTTGTGCCGTGGCGGAGATCTTAGTGGGCTATACTCGGCCTTGTCTCAGGATGGTAAATTGGTGGTTGAAGATATCCCTCTAGTGGTGTGGGGGCTGTGCTTTGGCAAAGTGGGTGGGGTTATATCCTGCCTGTTTGGCCCTGTCTGGGGGTATCATCGGATGGGGCCACAGTGTCTCCTGACCCCTCCCGTCTCAGCCTCCAGTATTTATGCTGCAGTAGTTTATGTGTCGGGGGGCTAGGGTCAGTCTGTTATATCTGGAGTACTTCTCCTGTCTTATCCTGTGTCTTGTGAGAATTTAAGTATGCTCTCTCTAATTCTCTCTCGGAGGAGGAGGACCTGAGCCCTAGGACCATGCCTCAGGACTACCTGGCCTGATGACTCCTTGCTGTCCCCAGTCCACCTGGCCGTGCTGGTGCTCCAGTTTCAACTGTTATAACTTCAGTTTCAACGGCTATGGAACCCTGACCTGTTCACCGGACGTGCTACCTGTCCCAGACCTGCTGTTTTCAACTCTCTAGAGACAGCAGGAGCGGTACAGATACTCTGAATGATTGGCTATGAAAAGCCAACTGACGTTTACTCCTAAGGTGCTGACCTGTTGCACCCTCGACAACTACTGTGATTATTATTATCTGACCCTGCTGGTCATCTATGAACATTTGAACATCTTGGCCATGTTCTGTTATAATCTCCACCCGGCACAGCCAAAAGAGGACTGGCCACCCCTCATAGCCTGGTTCCTCTCTAGGTTTCTTCCTAGGTTCTGGCCTTTCTAGGGAGTTTTTCCTAGCCACCGTGCTTCTACACCTGCATTGTTTGCTGTGTGGGGATTTAGGCTGGGTTTCTGTATAACACTTTGTGACATCAGTCAAATCTATGCTAGCTTTCAACCCACTGCCAAACTTCAGAAATAATGCTCGGTGAGGGACAAATATCTTTAGTTAGATATAAAAAAAGATGTAAAACATTGACATATTTATGGTTTTAGCTTAGGTTAATTCAGACGGTTTTTCAGCAGCACGATGTCACCTAGGTGATATTTTATCACGTTAGCACATTAAAGTCAAACTACTTTCGATCTATCCTTTTACGAGATACGAGACAGCGCGACTATTCCACCTGCACTGATCTGTCTGACTTGAGACAATGATACAAGCCAGATTCATCCTATCTGATTGAATGTTATTGCACAACATCTAAGGTGGAAGTTGTGTTTGTGGACTACTAAGCTATAGTAGTCAGGTGCGACCACACCAGCACGAGGCTAACCTCAATTTGTGGAAAGTATGAACTTCTGTAATTGCTACTCTATTCACATGTGCCAGTAGTCCATGATTGATCTGTCTTGACTCTTGACAAAGGACCAATGAGTGTTCCCAATGACACTTGAGTGCCATTGTGTCTCCCTCTTGTGGCCAATCCTGATAACTGTATAACCAGCAACAACCAGTGATGAAATATTATAGGCCTAGCTTTTCATTCAATCTTTCCGCTGAGAAAGAAACAAACACCCCATAGTAAAAGGACACTAGTGATTCATTTGAAGCCCTGTGGCCTTGACAATTTTAAATGGTATGGATCTCAATGTCCACACCAGCATAAAGTGCAGTGTAGTAATGTATGCATATTGGGACACAGATGGACTTAAGTAACCAGCCCAGAGTAGAAATGGAAGGATGTGCCATTGAGCCTTTGGTTTTGACAACCACAGGAAGATAATACAGACTCACCAGGTTTACACTAGAAAATTAATATTCCAATTTAGTTTAAAAAGCAAACTGCTTGCATGCCATTTTATAAACTAATTTGTTTGTAAGGATGGAAAGATCCATACTAAAGCCGAAAACATTAGAACGCCCTCCCAATGTTGTGAGGAGTCGGAACACTGACCAATCCAATACACACCATGTGTTAGAAAACATGATAGTTTTATAAAATATTCAAGAATTACCCATAACATAAGGTTATCTGCCAGTTCAGACTAAGCTATTTCAATGACAACAATCCTTCATTGAAATGGCTCAAGGAACAACAGATTGTTCCTTGCTCTTCTTTACTAGAGGTATCAACGATAATGGTAAGTGGAGGAAGGCCTAAAAAGTGTACGCACTGAAATCATTTTAAAAAAGGTCTCCAAACTTTTACCTAAAGAACAGCTGGAATAAATACATTATACATGCCAATTGATGCTTAACAGCCCACCGTGGAGAGGAACTAACCAGAGAGAGAGAGTTTACATTTTACACCACCTCACTGGCACTCACTGGTGTCTGGTGTCTGTGGAAAGAGCAGTTCTCTTAACTGCACTGAAGCACAGGGGTGTGTGTTTGTGTGTCTGTGTGCGTTCCGCAAGTGCGTGCACAGAGGGTTCAACAGGCTAGTTTTAACGAGATACGCAGCAAAACGATCCCTTGATTCTGAAATCCATAATAAATTAAATTCTTTCCAGCATTCCGGCCAAAGAGCCAGTTTAAGAACACACGCCGTGGAGAAGGAAACTAGTAGGTTTTAGACATCTTCAGACGTCTCAGGGACAGTTTAACATGCTAAAACAATCAATTAGGCTGCACTCACACAGAGGAACGGACTCGGAGGAGCACATCAAATATTAACAGGAGAATTGTAAACAAGTCTCAGGCGGTGGAAATCAAAGGCCAGAGTGCTCCTTTCTCATGTTAGAGGTGGAGAACGGGAGGTGTGCTTTTCATCCTCCTGACGTTGATGTGTTTTAACATGCGAACACACAGAGTAGTTGTGCCATTCTGACAGAGATTAGTGCCAAGCAGATTTCCCCAAAGCACAAGTCTAGAATGTTCTCTTTAGTGATGGGGAAAAGAAATCAGTTACATATTGGGATATTTCTGACGATATATCGTATTGTTCTGACAATATAGTCGTATTTTTTATTACACTAGTTGGCTGTACCTGCACCAAAACTATTTTTCCTTCATAGCTTATACTCCATCTTTTTAAATAGGTAGCCAATTGGACTGATGACAACATGTTGTTTTCGCATGACTATCTTGTCCCTCTGCAGCAGACATATATTTCGCAATAAATCACAATACATAAAGAAAATGTGAGAATCTCAATGCATATCTTAAATCGGCACCTAAGAATTGTGATAATATCGTATTGTGAGGTCCCTAGCAAATTCCCAACTCTAGCTCTCTCCTTGCCCAAACCTTTCCCGCCAGGAGAGCAAAATAACAAAAAAATATAAAAACCCAATACTGGATCAGCTCTTGGGGACAATGTGTGCATGAGTGATGGTGGTCTGTGTGTGTGTGTGTGTGTGTGTGTGTGTGTGTGTGTGTGTGTGTGTGTGTGTGTGTGTGTGAGAGAGAGAGAGACTTACCGTAGTGCGCTTGGAAGGCCTGGGGCTTCACCACCTGACTGCAGTGGCTGCACATCACCAGGTAGAAGTCGTCCTGTGCTGGACACTGGCCAAATATGGGCATGTCTGTGGATTCCATGGGGGAGGGAAAAACACAGATGAACAGGATGAAGGTAACCAGCATCTAGCCTCAACTATAAGAGGTAGACACAGGCAGTTGCTGAATGAAACATTTCAAATGATGCTGTGTTATGGAGGGAGATAGAGTATTGAACGCTATGCTCTAAGATGGTTAAGGTTGATTAAAAAAGGTGAGTGTGGTAACAATCATTCCAGAGAAAAAACGATTGTACAGGTGCAGAGATTCCACACGCAGAGGGTACTCCTCGGTACTAGCCACATTTCACAGAGGAAACTACCCAGCGATAAGGAGAGGACCGAGCCATGACGCCAAAGGTTACCTGCTGCAGAAACAGACAGACTCGCTACAGAAAAGAGGTGAAGCAGTCAGGAGAAATACAGCCAGTGGCAGAGTCTGATTGATCTGTCTTCCAATAAACAAGAGAGAAGGGAGAGCGGCTGAGGGAGAGCGGCTGAGGGAGAGCGGCTGAGGGAGAGCGGCTACCACTTGGGCTTTAATGTACCGTACCTGCAAATACTCAAATAGACAAATTCATCCAGGCAAAAAAAAGGACACGATCATTCACAGCAATGCATGTTACCTTAATTGACAAGAAAACGACATTCAACAGTTAACCGGTTAACAATTACAAAATGTTTATCCTTTGTCAGTCGTTGCGTTAGTTAAATGCCGGCTAAACAGATCCGATTGACTGTTTGGTGGATTCAAGACCCCCACTCACAAACGACTCCCTCCTTTTTTGATGAAAGCCTCATGATCATGGAAAACAGAGGGGCACATTGAGAGACGAGACCTTCACAAGGAGAATCGCAAAGAGCTAATGAAGGGGCTAATTAAGAAATCACCCAGAGAGCCCGCCATGGCGAGGCCCTCCAACACACACACACACGGTTAAGGACACTTGAAACGTCACCGACGTCTCCAAGGCGATGGCTATTCAAGTCCACACAAAAGCCTACCTGTGCTCTTAGGGAAGTCATTTGCTGCTGTGGAGCGGCAATTAACAAGCCGACCCATACTTAACACAGGGTTAATGTCTGGGCCCACTTCACTAAGTGTCAGCTCCTACCACTGAGGTGGAAGTATCGACTACTGGCTCAGATGAAAACCTCTGCTTAATTGACATATAAAAAGAGTTCATAGGCCTACCAAACAGAGCTACGGTCTACTACTGAATGATTTTAATGCAACCGTACCTTCTTAGGAACAAACCCTTCACATCTAAATGAGTGGAAAACAAAGTTGGAGTGTAGGCCTAATTGTCAAGGGGAAATTGTTTTCATAGGAGTTGCATTAAATAAGGAGTTGCATTAAATTCCTATGCAAAAGCTCACACTGGCCATCATGGGTGTCCACTGGTCTCTTACATGAGCTGAATCCCCAGTCCACTCTGCATTCAGGACATGGCAGTGGCATGCCCGACTTTAAAAGTGGTGAAGCTCCACTGTGCCTTTTCATTCTCCGGTACGGAGATGAGAGGGAGGGCGGGTGAAGGTGTGTGTGTGTGAGTGAGAGAGAGGGAGAGCGGGTGAAGGTGTGTGTGTGTGAGTGAGAGAGAGGGAGAGCGGGTGAAGGTGTGTGTGTGTGTGAGTGAGAGAGGGAGAGCGGGTGAAGGTGTTTGTGTGTGAGTGAGAGAGAGGGAGAGCGGGAAAAGGTGTGTGTGTGTGAGTGAGAGAGAGGGAGAGCGGGAAAAGGTGTGTGTGATAGAGGGAGAGCGGGTGAAGGTGTGTGTGTGAGAGAGAGAGCGGGTGAAGGTGTGTGTGAGAGAGAGAGCGGGTGAAGGTGTGTGTGAGAGAGAGAGCGGGTGAAGGTGTGTGTGAGAGAGAGAGCGGGTGAAGGTGTGTGTGAGAGAGAGAGAGCGGGTGAAGGTGTGTGAGAGAGAGAGAGCGGGTGAAGGTGTGAGTGAGAGAGAGGGAGAGCGGGTGAAGGTGTGTGTGTGAGTGAGAGAGAGGGAGAGCGGGAAAAGGTGTGATGTCATAAGGTGAATGCACCAATTTGTAAGTCGCTCTGGATAAGAGCGTCTGCTAAATGACTTAAATGTAAATGTAAATGTGTGTGTGTGAGAGAGAGAGCGGGAAAAGGTGTGTGTGTGAGAGAGAGAGCGGGTGAAGGTGTGTGTGAGAGAGAGCGCAGGTGAAGGTGTATGTGAGAGAGAGAGTGCGGGTGAAGGCGTGTGTGAGAGAGAGAGCGGGTGAAGGTGTGTGTGAGAGAGAGAGAGCGGGTGAAGGTGTGTGTGAGAGAGAGAGAGCGGGTGAAGGTGTGTGTGTGAGAGAGAGAGCGGGTGAAGGTGTGTGTGTGAGAGAGAGAGCGGGTGAAGGTGTGTGTGAGAGAGGGAGAGCGGGTGAAGGTGTGTGTGAGAGGGAGAGCGGGTGAAGGTGTGTGTGATAGAGAGAGAGCGGGTGAAGGTGTGTGTGTGAGAGAGGGAGAGCGGGTGAAGGTGTGTGTGTGAGAGAGGGAGAGCGGGTGAAGGTGTGTGTGTGAGAGAGGGAGAGCGGGTGAAGGTGTGTGTGAGAGAGGGAGAGCGGGTGAAGGTGTGTGTGAGAGAGGGAGAGCGGGTGAAGGTGTGTGTGAGAGAGAGAGAGAGAGAGAGAGAGAGAGAGAGAGAGAGAGAGAGAGGGTGAAGGTGTGTGTGAGAGAGAGAGAGAGAGCGGGTGAAGGTGTGTGTGAGAGAGAGCGGGTGAAGGTGTGTGTGAGAGAGAGAGAGCGGGTGAAGGTGTGAGTGAGAGAGAGGGAGAGCGGGTGAAGGTGTGTGTGTGTGTGAGAGAGAGGGAGAGCGGGAAAAGGTGTGTGTGTGAGAGAGAGAGCGGGAAAAGGTGTGTGTGTGAGAGAGAGAGCGGGTGAAGGTGTGTGTGAGAGAGAGCGCAGGTGAAGGTGTATGTGAGAGAGAGAGAGCGGGTGAAGGCGTGTGAGAGAGAGAGAGCGGGTGAAGGTGTGTGTGAGAGAGAGAGAGCGGGTGAAGGTGTGTGTGAGAGAGAGAGAGCGGGTGAAGGTGTGTGTGAGAGAGAGAGAGCGGGTGAAGGTGTGTGTGAGAGAGAGAGAGCGGGTGAAGGTGTGTGTGTGAGAGAGAGAGCGGGTGAAGATGTGTGTGAGAGAGGGAGAGCGGGTGAAGGTGTGTGTGAGAGAGGGAGAGCGGGTGAAGGTGTGTGTGATAGAGAGAGAGCGGGTGAAGGTGTGTGTGATAGAGAGAGAGCGGGTGAAGGTGTGTGTGTGAGAGAGGGAGAGCGGGTGAAGGTGTGTGTGTGAGAGAGGGAGAGCGGGTGAAGGTGTGTGTGTGAGAGAGGGAGAGCGGGTGAAGGTGTGTGTGAGAGAGGGAGAGCGGGTGAAGGTGTGTGTGAGAGAGGGAGAGCGGGTGAAGGTGTGTGTGAGAGAGAGAGAGAGAGAGAGAGAGCGGGTGAAGGTGTGTGTGAGAGAGAGAGAGCGGGTGAAGGTGTGTGTGAGAGAGAGCGGGTGAAGGTGTGTGTGAGAGAGAGAGCGGGTGAAGGTGTGTGTGAGAGAGAGAGCGGGTGAAGGTGTGTGTGAGAGAGAGCGGGTGAAGGTGTGTGTGATAGAGAGAGAGCGGGTGAAGGTGTGTGTGAGAGAGGGAGAGCGGGTGAAGGTGTGTGTGAGAGAGAGAAAGCGAGAGAGAAATGCAGTTCATTTCACCACCCTTTTCCATGGCAGTGACGAATGATCTAGATAGAGTAGTAGCAGCTATTGGAGGCACACAGCACAGAGGCTGACTGCACACATGGACACAGGGCAGCAACCTCTGACCTGCTGCCACTACGTTGATCAGCCTCCCCCTCTCAGTCTGCTATCAGGCCAATTGGTGAAGGCGAGTCAGAGATATGAGAGAGTGTGATCTCAGAAGCAGATCAGAGGAGAGAATCCTTCAGTCACGTTCCAATGTTTCAGTGTGTCATGTCTGGACTCTAGAGTGTGTGTGTGTGTGTGTGTGTGTGTGTGTGTGTGTGTGTGTGTGTGTGTGTGTGTGTGTGTGTGTGTGTGTGTGTGTGTGTGTGTGTGTGTGTGTGTGTGTGTGTGTGTGTGTGTGTGTGTGTGTGTGTGTGTGTGTGTGTCCATGCGTGCGTAAGAACGGCTTTTCCGCAAAGGAGATATGTGGGTCATGGTAGAGCTGTAGTCATCCACGGGGTAAGCCATAATAGCCCTATTCCACAAGGCTTGGTCTGAATGACAACGTGCGAGGAGACAAAGAGAAGAGGACACTCTAGAGCATGTAGGAGTTTGTGGACCCAATGGGTAACACAGAGAGGAGCTAGGGGTTTGGAAATGGAGGTGTGTGTGGAGCCAGTCGGCCTGCAGTCCAACTAAGGTCACACCCCAGCTGTCCTGTGCTCATCTCTTCTCTTTCAAGACCACTGAACTGTAATCAATAGATGAGGCTGTGATAGGGGAGGCCATCGTGGTGGAAAAGCTATCCAGTGCATGCACCTATCCATGGTCATCAGGTAGAGAGACTGAGGAAAGGAAGACATTAGTGGCAGTAGCCTAGAGGTTAGAGAGGACCAGCAGCCGCAAGGTTGCTGGTTCAAGCCCCAGGCTGGGCAACAGAAAAATGGAACTGAACTGGCAGCCTGCTGGTCTCTGATCCCATGTATCATCTCCTGCCATTGTTCCCTTGATCAAGACACTTAGCCTCCCACAACTTCTCTCCATCCAGGGACGCTGCACTGCTGCTGACCCTGTGCTTCTCAACGTGTGTGTGTGTGTGTGTGTGTGTGTGTGTGTGTGTGTACCTCGGGTTGTTGGGAAAGGCAAAAGACAAATTTCTGTTGTAACCGATGGACACAAAGTTGTATTCTATTCTAATAAAGTCGTATTCTAGTCTATTGGATGTTTTTAGGACACGATCAGCACTCCCCTGTTTTCCTACAGACTGCAGCTTATTGCACTAATATCATCACATTGGATCCTGCAGGTCACACAAACAATTAGGGACAAACAAAGTGCAGAACATCTCACTCCACTAACATTAGCAAATATTTCCACTCATTTTCAAAGACCAGTGATATTTCACTTCATCTGTTCAGGTCATTTCTAACAGTTCCGGAAACCTCAGCTTCAGTCTGGCCACTGTTCGCCAGGCATTCAGGCATGTAGATGGTGCTGTGTCACCGTAGCAACACCTTACAGCGAGACATCACTGCCACATTTCACCTCTGCACAATCAGCGGGGAGAACCATACATTCTCAGTCCCCATCGGGTGTGTAGATATATGGTTTGACAAAACTATCAAAACAATACCAATTTCCTTTGCATTCTCACTCAAATGGAATGGTCTTCGAAATGTTGGAGCGAACATAATCCTTATTTCAATTCCACATTTTACACAAGCCGCGCTCTGGTCTATACTCGTCTTAGTGATTCAACAAGCACTAAATGACACAACGAAAACGTTTCCTGAATCACCGAAATAGTCGGCTACTGTAGCTAGACTAATGCAGTTGCACAACAGTGACTTTCCTGATCACATTCTGTCAACATGCTTCTTGGTCTTCCTGAGAAAAAGTGAAGATGTAAATTAAGGTCATATCAAAATTGGCTGGATCCAGGTGCTTTGCTGAACAGTTTGGTCTCCTTTTACGCCAGGAAATAAGTGTGTAAATCAGACAAGTCTAGTTTTCTGTTGTGGCTTCTGTGAGACCTGTAGGAAACAAGTGATTTGTTCTTAATTGTGCAATGTCACTGCGGTGTGCACACTGGCCCCATTGTTTGCCAATGCAAATGCACCGTTAGCTAAGTGCCCTGACAAGTAGGCTACAGTGTGTAAGCCCTTCCTTTTCATCAGGAAAAAAAGCTTTTTGGAAAAGTCTGAAATGAGTTGCCTACGTATTGCTGACATCACAAGTGTAGGCCTATGACACATAACAGCTACAGAGGACTTCAGAGGTGAGTGTCGCCTCGATCACACGTCATCTGGATACATGTGCAACAAAAGTTCAACATTCACCTTCTGCTACCATTTCTGTCAAGCCGTCTATGCATACAGTTTGATGCATATGTTCTATAAATCCAACACATGCAACACACAGAACGCACTGCCTCTGCAACGTAATGCTGAAAGGCAAACACAGTGTTCCATTGGAAATGAATGTACTTCTGGAGTATCAAAATGCAACGACGCTGCCGGTGTGATCGAGGCGTTTTCCCTGCTCTCTTGACTATAAGTGGGCTACCTTATCACCTTATAGATATGTAATCAATATAACAAACTATTTCCTCATCTCCGTTCTTACTTCCCAAACAGTGAGTAAAGACTGTAGACTAACTATGTGCAGTACATGATGTACTTACATGTATAGTGCTTATTTTTACAAGCTGCTTTTTGGGAATCAAGTTGTAGCGTGACTTTACCCTGAGGATAGTGTATCTTGTTACCATACTAAAGGTTAGGATTGGGCATGCTGATCCTAGATTTGTGCTTACGGCAACTTCAACGTAGTGACTATTTACAGCACAGTTTCAAGTCACCATTACTAAAAAACGTAATATTCTTCAGATTTGTTTTGTGCAAAAAGGACAACTATGGCTCCTGATGGCTATGTGGAAAAGTATCATTCTATGGGTTTTTACTACATTAGATTTAGTTTTTTACGTCAGTGTTGCACATACAGCCTTGTGCTTCTCATTTTATAGCATGGGAATGAACATTTCAAGGCAGTCTTGATCAGATCACTGACACCAACCCATGTAATAAATCTATTATAGATCATAGCTGCCAAAACAAAGAGTAAGGCCATCCTTTGTTGTTAATATTGTAAATATAGAGTACTTTATTGAGTGTGCTAATATAAATGTGCTGAACAAAGATGTGAATGTGTAGTAGTTAGTAGCACTATAAATATTCAACTGACATAGGAAAGCCATCTGAGGTTTTAGACAGTTTCCAACAAGAATAGCAGTTATTCTTTAAGTTGCACTATGCAGAAATCGCTCCGCAATTTCCTGGTTGCCAAAACTCTTAATAGTTAGCCTAATTTCAGTTTGTGAGACAAAATAAGCTAGTGTACAATAGCAAATAATTTTACCATCTAAAATGCTGTGAAATATATTTTCCATAATCATATTCCATAAAATATTGTTGTTTCAGCTGGTGTACAAATTGAAAGTAATAAAACGCAAAAACTGCAAATATACAGATAGAACAGAATCTTCTTAGACATTTCTATCTGAATTTGGACAGGTTGCCCCCAAAAATTACATGTTGGCACTTTAAAGCTAGAATCCTTAGTTGCTACATTAATACACACACACACACACACACACAAAAGTTTGACAAACCTACTCATTCTAGGGTTTTTATTTTTTACTATTTTCTACATAGAGAATAATATTGAAGATATCAAAACTATTAAATAACTCAATACAAGTGTTAAACAATACTAAATATATTTTACTCTCCTTATTGGTCAAACAGCCCGTACACAGCCTTGAGGTGTGTTGGGTCATTGTCCTGTTGAAAAACAAATGATAGTCCCACTAAACGCAAACCAGAAGGGATGGCGTATCACTGCAGAATGCTGTGGTAGCCATGTTGGTTAAGTGTGCCTTGAATTCTAAATAAAGTCACTGACAGTGTCACCAGCAAAGCACCCCACACGATCACACCGCCTCCTCCATGCTTCACAGTGGGAACCAGACATGCGAAGATCATCCGTTCACCTACTCTGCGTCTCACAAAGACACGCTGGTTGGAACCAAAAATCTCAAATTTGGACTCATCAGACCAAAAGGACAGATTTCCACCTGTCTAATGTCCATTGCTCATGTTTCTTGGCCCAAGCAAGTCTCTTCTTCTTAGTGGTGTCCTTAAGTAGTGGTTTCATTGCAACAATTCGAACATGAAGGACTGACTCAAGCAGTCTCCTCTGAAGAGTTGATGTCTTCCTTTCCTGTGGCGTCCTCTTGAGAGCCAGTTTCATCATAGCGCTTGATGGTTTTTGAGGCTGCACTTGAAGAAAAGCATGAATAATTCTTGAAATGTCCTGGATTGACTGACCTTCATGTCTTAAAGTAGTGATGGCCTGCCGTTTCTCTTTGCTTATTTGAGCTGTTCTTGCCATAATATGGACTTGGTCTTTTACCAAATAGGGCTATCTTCTGTATACCCCCCCTACCTTGACACAACACTGATCGGCTCAAACGCATTAAGGAATTCCACTATTTAACTTTTAACAAGGCACACCTGTTAATTGAAATACATTCCAGGAGACTACCTCATGAAGCTGATTGAGAGAATGCCAAGAGTGTGCAAAGCTGACATCAAGGCAAAGGGTGGCTACTTTGAAGAACCTCAAAAATAAAATAAATTATGATTTGTGTAACACTTTTTTGGTTACTACATGATTCCATGTGTTATTTCATAGTTTTGATGTCTTCACTATTATTCTACAATGTAGAAAATAGCACAAATAAAGAACCATGAATGAGTAGTTGTGTTCAAACTTTTCACTGGTACTGTATATGCATTGATTCTTGAAGAATATAACTTACAAGCTTGTTTTATTCCAATGTTTGTAAACAATGTAAACAAACCCTTCATAGTCTCAAAACATGAATACAACTAATTGTCATGGATGGTTAGTCCTTGCATCTATGGCTTGCTCTATGAATTTGCGAACAGTTATTTCTCCAGGCCCTTCCCTCAGCTTTTTACCAAAACATAGGCGGGGGTCCGCTTTCTTATTGTTTCAATTAAGACTCCAGCTTCACTGACAACCTCGTTGCACCCATTTTAACTGTGAAAGTGCCATCACCACACTGACTGTGCCCATCCCCTAACTTCACACACACACTTTTTTAGGTGGGCACAATGATACTGAACAGTCAGACAGAAATGGTGTAAAACAGACAATAAATTCTCTGTTGTGTAAGATAAACATAAATTTCAGCTTTATCACATGACATGTATCTTTACGGACCCCACTGAATTAGCGCTGGTTGTTACCTGCGGTGGTTACCTACTTAGGGTCAGAAGATAGGCACACCTCTTCAAGGTGTCAACTAGTGGCGATAGATTCCTGGGCTATATCACTGATTGATCAGACTTGTGTTGTCACCAGTCAGTGTGGTGGACTTGTTCAACAGAACAACCAGATTTCAGCCGGTGCAACCCAACAAAACCAAAACACACCTTGGCTTTGACAAAAGCGAGAACACTCACCATCTCTGCACAGTCGCATTGCTTCTCGATTTTTCCCGAACTCTTTCAAACTTTCCTCTGATTCAGCACCTAAAAGAGGCAATCGGATACACACGAAGATAAATAGTTACACTTGCTTGCTTCTGCTGTTGTTAACAGTAGCGTTTCTTCGTATTCCAAAAACTGCACGCAATCAGCAAAAAAAGCTCACGATCATCGTTATGTCTCGATTCTACACACACATCCAGTACGCACGAGCACTCACCGTCGTTGCCGTGGAGTTTGGCAGCATCGACCCAGCTGCTCCAAGGCTGTCCCAACATTATTTCTGGACTAGGCATGGATCTGCGCTCCGCACCAGTCGCCATTGCTGTGGAGCCTTCTCCCCGCTGGATCTGCTGCTGTTGCTGCTTCAGCTGCCTGGCCACTCTGCGCTGCTCCCCCCTGACGTCATCATCGGCCCTTTCCGACATTCTTTCCGCTACAATGTAACAAAACAGCAGTCAGCGTTGTGGTGTTCTCAGGATTCCTTCATTGATTGACTCGGGCAAACGCATGTTTTGGTAACGCAAATCCCTTTGATTATGTGTTTAGAAGCTAGAGGGAGTGACACCACCGAAATCGCTCTTGTTTTGACGGATGCATGTGTGCGAGGCCGTAACCCGGCACATAGTCTGGGCAATCGCAGATATATATCACAGATACAACTTTAAGGAGGAGCATCTAAATGCACCTCCCTGAGTGCATTAAACGTGATAAATCCAGGTCACTTACACGCGGTGTGACAACAATATGTTTTCAATTATCAAATAAATACTATATTCATCACCTTCCTATAGCCTATGCCTAATTGATACAGTTCACGTAGGAATTCGTTATTTTTCTTCGAAAAACGTATTTTATGAATGAAAACGAACCAAATGTTAGTAAAAAAATGTTTTTTTAGAGTGCCCTAATATTGATCAAATTAACATGCTCCGAGGTATTATATCATGACAACCAGAATATCACTCTTGCTTCCAACTTCAAACATGTTCAGATCGGATACACACTTTCGATAATGCACATCGATGACCGAACAGTACATTTATATAAAAAAGCTTATTAAAGTAAAATAATTAAGACAGGGACCTGTTTCTTGTCGCCGGATGGGGGAATAGATATTCATTCACTTCCTTAAGGGCGACTGCCTTCCAGTTTACACTAGTCAGATTCATATTTCTCACAGCCCTTTGCGTCACATCAGTGCTATGTGGCGAATGGATGGAGTTCCTACTTCTATAATCTAGGAATTGGTAACACTATCCCGTTCACTGTTTCCTTTCTAAAACACTTCATTCAGGTTTACAGTTATATAAGAGTCTGTAGATTAGGTCTTACAAAAATATGAATGTCTGAGGTCTTTATAGAATTTAAATATTCCTAGGGAGTATACCTTCCACTTTCCAAATGGGATTTGGATTTAAATGGAGTGACCAGGATGTCTTCATATTATCTCATGTTTGGAACTCTCAGCACAGGCCTCAACTACTCCTGCTACTGATGGGCAGAATCAATCTGTAACAGACAATGTACGCCGTAACCTCACCTACCATTCAGCATTCCAGTTTGAAGTGAAGATTCTAACATGTTAATAAGTGTTGAAATCCTACACAACCATCTTCAGTTTTCAACTTGCTTAAAGCAGAAATGACTGAATGCATTTTCATTGCATGCGCAAAAATTCAAACACCATACCTCTACTGCCAATACAAAAGGCTAAAAGGCCAATACAACAATTGGCCAGAAACTAGCCCTATAAATTACAACTAATTAGTGCAACAATTTATGACAGACAGCAAAATGTGTAGGCCTGATGCTGGAATGGAACTGGTTTTGGGGGATTGTATATGGTTCAACAGTGTCGCGTATTACAAATACTAAATCAGTGTTGTGATTTTTTTTTACATGATTGATTACAGGTCTGTATACTAATCAATAATAAAATATTATTTGGAAAACTGTCTGCATCTGACAGACTGACATACTAAGAATAAAGTTAGGCTATTTTTTTTTAAATATTATACTTCCATGTTGGTCTATGCAGTTGTTATACCATATGAATTTGGGCCTACAGCTTATGGGACCAACGGGTCTTCCATGCATCAGAAGGTATTGACACAACGGGGGCCAATGCAGTTCTTCAGGTGTCAGGGATAACTGTGACACTCCATCCCACTTTGATCTCCTGACAGAGACTCATCTGGTTCATGGAACCAACATGACCCACGGGGTTCGAACCCAGGTTTATGGTGCAGCAGAAGACCGCACCAGTCTAATAAGTTAAGGCATTGGCTCTTCAAGTCTCAGCCTAAGTTAATCATATCCAAGCTTGGTCGTCGTACCACTTGCTACATTTACTAGTTTAGTATCAATATCTTATTGAGATTTTGTAATGAAATGGCCGCTGAAAAACTGCAGACCTGAGAGTAGAGTCTGATTGTAGCTATGTTGCAGGACTGTGGAGTGAGTCTCAAGATTGATGTGTAGAATTTGAGTATAAATACAGGGTATTGTGCTTACTGAACACTTACCTTGTCAAATGTGGAAAAGGGAACACAATCTTAACTGGATCAGTAAAACCTCATCGGTTTGGGTGATCTCTGGTCGCTCCACACAAGTTGTGGAAGGAATCTGGTTGAGATAGAGAAAGAGACGGGTGGGAAAAGTTAGTATTAAGTTCATTGTTTTCCTTGTCTTGATGCCGTGATCACTGTTTAGGGAATTACGGGGTTGTCTGTCTGTAAGATAACGCTGCCTCCAATGCTCCTGGTGGATCTGGCTGTGGCTCTGTGCTCGGCAGCTTTCAAGCTAGCACATGAGCTACTTATGGAGCTCTTTGCCGCAGCAGAGTAATCCAATCCAATAAGCACTATCCCTGGTTAACCACTCCAGAGCCCTGCAGTTTGCAGCGCAATAATCCCTTTCAAAGATTAGGAAAAAAACAACACTAAAATCATTTTCCCATTAAAACATTTTTTTTGAGGGGGGTGGGAATTGGGGGGCTTGAGCCATCTAACTTAATTTAACTGGACACAGGAAACCAATTATTTCCACTAGAACAACTGTCACAAACTGTAGGCTATTAATGTACCACACATTAGCCTAATGAGACAGCAATAAAATTATTTGAAAAATTAAAAACAGAACAGTAATAACAATTAGGCCGACCATTTTAGTTTTGTACACAAAAGCATTGCAAACATCAGTATGCCCAGAACTAACTTTTTAAACAATTACAAATTTTTCTTGACCATTGTAGTCTACTCATCAATTCAACACAATGTGAAAAATGAAAACAATATTACAAAGATAAGACATAAAATAGGTGTCAGTGGTGAATGTGAAACCCTTTAGGGCTGACCCCAATTAGTTGACTAGTCAATTGTTTGGTCGTTAGGCTGTTGGTCGCCGAGATTGTGTATATATTGCTACTGCTTGACTAAAACACACTATCGTTCACTTAGAAATGTCCTTGTTTTTTTAAAGAAAATACATTTTCTTGTGCATTAAAATAACATCAAATTGATCATAAATACAGTGTAGACATTGTTAATGTTGTAAATGACTATTGTAGCTGGAAACGGCAAATTTGTTAATGGAATATCTACATAGGCGTACAGAGGCCCATTATCAGCAACCATCACTCCTGTGTTCCGATGGCACGTAGTGTTAGCTAATCTAAGTTTATCATTTAGAAAGGCTAATTGATCATTACAAAACCCCTTTGCAATTATGTTAGCACAGCTGAAAACTGTTGTGCTGATTAAAGAAGCAATAAAACTGGCCTTCTTTAGAGAAGTTGAGGATCTGGAGCATCAGCATCTGTAGGTTTGATTACAGGCTCAAAATGGCCTGAAACAAAGACCTTTCTTCTGAAACTCTGAAACTCGCTATTCTTGTTCTGAGAAATGAAGGCTATTCCATGCGAGAAATTGCCAAGAAACTGAAGATCTTATACAACGAAGTGTACTACTCCCTTCACAGAACAGCGCAAACTGTCTCTAACCAGAATAGAAAAAGGAGTGGGAGGCCCCGGTGCACAACTGAGCAAGAGGACAAGTACATTAGAGTGTCTAGTTTGAGAAACAGACGCCTCACAAGTCCTCAACTGGCAGCTTCATTAAATAGTACCCGCAAAACACCAGTCTCAATGTCAACAGTGAAGAGGCAACTCTGGGATGCTGGCCTTCTAGGCAGAGAACATTATTTTATATTTTTTTATCTTTATCTTTTCTTTTTATTGGCCATTCTGAGATATGGCTTTTTCTTTGCAACTCTGCCTAGAAGGCCAGCATCCCGGAGTCGCCTCTTCACTGTTGATGTTGAGACTGGTGTTTTGCGGGTACTAAGAAAGTTCTTTGTTTCTTGCCATTTTGAGCCTGTAATCGAACCAACAAATTCTGATGCTCCAGATACTCAACGAGTCTAAAGAAAGACAGTTTTATTGCTTCTTTAAATCAGAACAACAGTTTTCAGCTGTGCTAACATAATTGCAAACAGGTTTTCTAATGATCAATTAGCCTTTCTAAATGATAAACTTAGATTAGCTAACACAACTTGTCATTGGAACACAGGAGTGATGGTTGCTGATAATGGGCCTCTGTACGCCTATATAGATATTCCTTCTTTTTTTTTATCTGCCGTTTCCAGCTACAATAGTTATTTACAACATTAACAATGTATACACTGTATTTAAGATCAATTTCATGTTATTTGAATGTGCTTTTCTTTCAAAAACAAGCACATTTCTAAGTGACCCCAAACTTTTGAACGGTAGTGTATATATACACTGCTCAAAAAAATAAAGGGAACACTTAAACAACACAATGTAACTCCAAGTCAATCACACTTCTGTGAAATCAAACTGTCCACTTAGGAAGCAACACTGATTGACAATAAATTGCACATGCTGTTGTGCAAATGGAATAGACAACAGGTGGAAATTATAGGCAATTAGCAAGACACCCCCAATAAAGGAGTGGTTCTGCAGGTGGTGACCACAGACCACTTCTCAGTTCCTATGCTTCCTGGCTGATGTTTGGTCACTTTTGAATGCTGGCGGTGCTTTCACAAGAAGGTTTGCGGTGTCTGTCAGCGTAGTGTCCAGAGCATGGAGGCGCTACCAGGAGACAGGCCAGTACATCAGGAGACATGGAGGAGGCCATAGGAGGGCAACAACCCAGCAGCAGGACCGCTTCCTCCGCCTTTGTGCAAGGAAGAGCAGGAGAAGCACTGCCAGAGCCCTGCAAAATGACCTCCAGCAGGCCACAAATGTGCATATGTCTGCTCAAACGGTCAGAAACAGACTCCATGAGGGTGGTATGAGGGTCCGACGTTCACAGGTGGGCGGTGTGCTTACAGCCCAACACCGTGCAGGACGTTTGGCATTTGCCAGAGAACACCAAGATTGGCAAATTCGCCACTGGCGCCCTGTGCTCTTCACAGATGAAAGCAGGTTCACACTGAGCACATGTGACAGACGTGACAGAGTCTGGAGACGCCGTGGAGAACGTTCTGCTGCCTGCAACATCCTCCAGTATGACCGGTTTGGCGGTGGGTCAGTCATGGTGTGGGGTGGCATTTCTTTGGGGGGGCCGCACAGCGCTCCATGTGCTCGCCAGAGGTAGCCTAACTGCCATTAGGTACTGAGATGAGATCCTCAGACCCCTTGTGAGACCATATGCTGGTGCGGTTGGCCCTGGGTTCCTCCTAATGCAAGACAATGCTAGACCTCATGTGGCTGGAGTGTGTCAGCAGTTCCTGCAAGAGGAAGGCATTGATGCTATGGACTGGCCCGCCCGTTCCCCAGAACTGAATCCAATTGAGCACATCTGGGACATCATGTCTCGCTCCATCCACCAACGCCACGTTGCACCACAGACTGTCCAGGAGTTGGCGGATGCTTTAGTCCAGGTCTGGGAGGAGATCCCTCAGGAGACCATCCGCCACCTCATCAGGAGCATGCCCAGGCGTTGTAGGGAGGTCATACAGGCATGTGGAGGCCACACACACTACTGAGCCTCATTTTGACTTGTTTTAAGGACATTACATCAAAGTTGGATCAGCCTGTAGTGTGGTTTCCCACTTTAATTTTGAGTGTGACTCCAAATCCAGACCTCCATGGGTTGATCAAATTGATTTCCATTGATCATTTTTGTGTGATTTTGTTGTCAGCACATTCAACTATGTAAAGAAAAAAGTATTTAATAAGAATATTTCATTCATTCAGATCTAGGATATGTTATTTTAGTGTTCCCTTTATTTTTTTGAGCAGTGTATACATATATATATTTATTTATATACACTATGAACTATGAAATAACACATATGGAATCATGTAGTAAGCAAGTTTTAAACAAAGACCAAGTCCATATTATGGCAAGAACAGCTCAAAAAAGCAAAATGAAACGATCAGACATTTGACCGGTGGAAATCTGTCCTTTGGTCTGATTTTAGATTTTAGGATCCAACAGCCGTGTCTTTGTGAGACTCAGAGAAGGTGAACGGATGATCTCTGCATATGTGGTTCCCACAGTGAAGCATAGAGGTGGTTGTGTGGGGTGCTTTGCTGGTGATACTGTCTGATTTATTTAGAATTCAAGGCACACTTAACCAGCATGGCTACCACAGCATTCTGCAGCGATACGCCATCCCAGCTGGTTTGCGCTTAGTGGGACTATCATTTGCTTTTCAACAGGACAATGACCCAACACATCTCCAGGCTGTGTAAGTGCTATTTCACCAAGGAGAGTGATGGAGTGCTGCATCAGATGACCTGGCCTACACAATCACCCTTGCTCAGCATATGTGGGAACTTCTTCAAGACTGTTGGAAAAGTATTCCAGGTGAAGCTGGTTGAGAGAATGCCAAGAGTGTGCAAAGCTGTCATCAAGGCAAAGGGTGGCTACTTTGAAGAATCTCAAATATAAAAATATTTAGATGTGTTTACACTTTTTTGGTAACTACATGATTCCATTATTGTTATTTCATAGTTTTGATGTCTTCACTATTATTCTTCAACATAGAAAATAATACAAATAAAAAGGAAAACCCTTGAATGAGTAGGTGTCCAAATTTTTGTCTGGTACTAATATACAGTTGAAGTCGGAAGTTTACATACACCTTAGCCAACTACATTTCAACTCAGTTTTTCACAATTCCTGACATGTAATTCTAGTACAAATTCTCTGTCTTAGGTCAGTTAGGATCACCACTTTATTTGAAGAATGTGAAATGTCAGAATAATAGTAGAGAGAATGATTTATTTAAGCTTTTATTTCTTTCATCACATTCCCAGTGGGTCAGAAGTTTACATACACTCAATTAGTATTTGGTAGCATTACCTTTAAATTGTTTAACTTGGGTCAAACGTTTCAGGTAGCCTTCCACAATAAGTTGGGTGAATGTTGGCCCATTCCTCCTGACAGAGCTGGTGTAACTGAGTTAGGTTTGTAGGCCTCCTTGCTCGCACACGCTTTTTCAGTTCTACCCACAAACTTTCTATCGGATTGAGGTCAGGGCTTTGTGATGGCCACTCCAATACCTTGACTTTGTTGTCCTGAAGCCATTTTGCCACAACTTTGGAAGCATGCTTGGGGTCATTGTCCATTTGGAAGACCCATTTGCGACCAAGCTTTAACTTCCTGACTGATGTCTTGAGATGTTGCTTCAATATATCTGCATAATTTTCCATCCTTATGATGCCATTTATTTTGGTAAGTGCCCCAGTCCCTCCTGCATTAACTTCTTGCGACTACAGGGGGTGCTGTTTACTCATTAGCATATTTGCATTACAGATTAAACGGCTTCCTACTCTCCTACTTTATCGTAAAATATACATATTATTACTATTATTGGATAGAAAACAGTCTCTAGTTTCTATAGCCGTTGGAATTTTGTCTCTGAGTGGAACAGAACTCATTCTACAGCAATTTCCCTGACATGGAGTCAGATTTCACACATTTTGGCCCCTGATCTGGAGTCAGTTTAAAGGCCACTGTGAATGCTATAAGGATACGGACACTGCTTACGTCTTCCCCTGGATGCCTTTATGTGATGACGCTTTGAATGGTATCGATTGCCCAATCACAGCCACTATAAAACAAAAACACGTGTAGGTAGGAACTCCTTTCCAGCTGCGCCGGACGCACGGTGGACACCGACCCGTTCTTTTTCCAAGCATTAGTGGAGCCAGTAATATTTCTCAGGTCATGTTTTTACTCGTTATAGGAGTTAAAAACATCATAAGGTAGTTAATTTAAACCGTTTTATAGCAATTTATATCCGTTTAGTGCGCATTTTGGGACATTTATTTCTGAGACTTTTTGAAGAGGGGAGGTTTCCAGTTCATGCCGAACGCAGTTGGCATTTCCACATGGCAAGAGGACAGCTTTCGACCAAAAGACGATTAGACCCAAGAAAGGATTCTTTGCCCAAGATTCTGATGGAAGAACAGCTCAAAGTAGGAACAATTTATTATGATAAATCGTGTTTCTGTCGAGAAATGTTATTCGCTTATGACGCCATTTTGTTTGACGTAGCTTCGCTTGGCGCAAACTGTATTGAAAAGTAAGGATAATTTTAAAAATGTAAATCAGCGATTGTATTAAGAATTAAATTGTCTATCAATCGCTGTCCACCCTATATTTTTTAGTCACGTTTATGAGTATTTATGTATACGACTAGATCACTGTCTAATATGGCGCACGACATTGTCTGACCAGCTGGGCAACTTTTGTCATTGTCTAACCATGATTTTGGTGGCTAAATATGCACATTTTCGAACAAACTGTATATGTATGTTGTAATATGATGTTACAGGAGTGTCATCGGAAGAATTCTGAGAAGGTTAGTGAAAAAATTAATATATTTTGGCGATGATATGATATCGCTCTCTTTGGCTAGAATCAGTGCTCGGGTAACGTTTGCGTATGTGGTATGCTAATATAACGATTTATTGTGTTTTCGCTGTAAGACACTTAGAAAATCTGAAATATTGTCTGTATTCACAGGATCTGTGTCTTTCGATTAGTGTATGCTGTGTATTTTTACGAAATGTTTGATGATTAGTAATTAGGTAAACACGTTGCTCTATGTATTTATTCTAGTCCATTTGTGACGGTGGGTGCAATTGTAAACTATGATATCTACCTGAAATATGCACATTTTTCTAACAAAACCTATCCTATACCATAAATATGTTATCAGACTGTCATCTGATGAGGTTTTTTCTTGGTTAGTGGCTATCAATATCTTAGTTTAGCCGAATTGGTGATAGCACCTGATGGAGTAAGAAACTGATGGAGTTAGAAAAGTGGTGTCTTTTGCTAACGTGGTTAGCTAATAGATTTACATATTTTGTCTTCCCTGTAAAACATTTTAAAAATCTGAAATGGTGGCTTTATTCACAGGATCTGTATCTTTCATTAGGTGTCTTGGACTTGTGATTTAATGATATTTAGATGCTACTATTTAATTGTGATGCTATGCTAGCGATGCTAATCAGTGTGTGTGGGGGGGGGGGGGGTTTGGGGGTGCTCCCGGATCCGGGGTAGATGCTCGTTAGAGGTTAAAGCACCCCCACAACATGATGCTGCCACCCCAGTGCAGCATCAGGACAACAAAGTCAACAAAGTTGAGGTATTGGAGTAGCCATCACAAAGCCATCACAAAGAACTGTAAGTGCTGTTATTGTGAAGTGGAAACATCTAGGAGCAACAACGGCTCAGCAGCGAATTGGTAGACCACACAAGCTCACAGGACTGCTGAAGTGCGTTTTGATATATATATTTGAGAGTGAGAGTATTGTCAATGTTAGGAAACTTCTAGTTGTGTACGGTGTGTACTTCACCTAGAAGTAAAGAGAATTGTTTATGTAAATGTCATTCCCCCCCCCTCTTTTTCCCTCTTGTTTTTACAGTTCATGTGCAATACCTTCTGCAAATTATGCTAGTAGTAAACTAAGTGATGGATCTAGCCTGTTACTTTGTATTTTTCTGAAGGTAGAGAAATGTTTGGTTACTATTTGAGAGTATATACACATATACTCAATCCTATAGAAAATTTGTGGGGGCAGAAATGAAAAAGCGTGTGCGAGCAAGGAAGCCTACAAACCTGACTCAGTTACACCAGCTCTGTCAGGAGGAATGGGCCAAAATTCACCCAACTTATTGTGGGAAGCTTGTGGAAGGCTACCCGAAATGTTTGACCCAAGTTAAACAATTTAAAGGCAATGCTACCAAATACTAATTGAGTGTATGTAAACTTCTGACCCACTGGGAATGTGATGAAAGATATAAAAGCGGAAATAAAATCAGTCTCTACTATTATTTCACATTCTTAAAATAAAGTGGTGATCCTAACTAACCTAAAACAGGGACTTTTTACTAGGATTACATGTCAGGAATTGTGAAAAACTGAGTTGAAATGTATTTGGCTAAGGTGTATGTAAACGTCCGACTTCAACTGTATATATCTTAGAGGCACCATATGGAGTGTGTGACGCAATGCGGAGCGTCCAGAGGCCAAATCGAACTCTGCACCGCATCGCCATGCACTTCCCAAATTGTGTAACATTGCGCAGGGTTCTGTATAACTCCGCATTGATATGATTGGTTGACTATAGGTGGGGGCGGTACATCCTGTAGAAAACACAAACTCGCTTCATGGACAACAGCTCTGCACTGCTCCACGAAGCGCAAGTATGAATGCCCTGACTTCTGCTGAGGCCGTATCACCGTAAATGCTGCATGGCCAATGCACTTCTCTCTTCAGAATGCGCTCTCTCCCGCCAATTTGTACACATTCATTGTTTCATAACTTCATTGTGTAAACTGTTTGTTAGTGTATATCAATTCCCCATTACATATTTCACCAGTAGTACATTTACCGTTAATTGCTATAAATGTCAAATCTAAAATGTTTTACTTTGGTTACGGTCATTTATGTTAATGCCTTCAATATTATTATTTGTCAACCCCTTATCATTGTCGGAGTGGACACATTGTTTGCAGAGTGCACAACCTATGCTACACTTGTGAGAAACAAGTTTTGGTTTATTTTATTCCATTTGTGAGTTTGTCAATTTAGTAATCTTTTGTTTGGAGCACTCCTGTCAAATGTTGAGTTAAGACGCACATGCATAGAAGTAGACCTATAGAAGTATATATCTTCGTTATTGTTATTTTATTACTTTTATTGACATTTTTTACTTTAGTTTATTTAGTAAATATTTTCTTAACTATTTCTTGAACTGCATTGTTGGTTAAGGGCTTGTAAGTAAGCATTTCACGAGTATTCGGCTCATGTGACAAATCAACATTTATTTGATTATAGGCTACCTGGCCTGCACGTAAATGTAGACATATAAATGTACCCATTTGGGGATCTGATAGTATTTCTGATTGGCTTAACACACCATCACTAATGATCTGGGGAGCTCCTCAAAGGAATGTTTTCTTCACCTCAAACTGCAAGCAAACAAAGTCTGTTTTTACATCCATTGAAAATTATTTAAAAAATCTTCCCAGTTCTCTCCCTTTCGATAACCACTCAGCGTGAAAGGGAAACATGTCATGCTCTGATGCAGTGGAAATGTCATAAAATTGGCCTACCTGATTACTTCTTATCAGTGCTTGACTTGGACTTAAATAGGTTCCGGTACTCATTTTGGGTGCTGGTACTGTTTATATTTAGGTGCAGGAGCGCCACAATATTTTGGAGCTAATATTCTATAAGAGGAACAGGAGCTCAAGCAGTAGAACATTTGAGGTGCCAGTACACAGCTCCGGTGAGCTCTTGCCCAAGTCAAGCACGGCTTCTTATCCCTTGTGCAAATAGCCAAGCTTTGGGCTGGACCCAAAGTTAATAGTTGATACAATGTTTAAAGTTTGTTGCAAACAGCCCATGTGTAGCCAATGTGATTTACAGGATTTTTTTTTTTTATCAGGTTATTTTCTACATGCAGGTTGCAATGTTTTTATTTGTTGGCTTTATGTAGACTACTTTGACATAGTAGTTACTTTTTAGGTTTATCATTTTCATTTGGATATAATTTTGAATAACCACATGACAATTACTTTGAGATATGAAGACTTAATTATAAATTAAATTGTTTCACGAAAATGTGCATATGAAAACCATAACTGGCATGTCGATGGGTAGAAATGGTAAGATAAATGTGCATATGAAAACCATAACTGGCATGTCGATGGGTAGAAATGGTAAGATAAATGTACATTCCACATGAGAAAGGTTGGCGACTCCTCGTGTAGCCAATTACCGGCAACTTCAGTAATGTAATGGCAGAATCTGCAAAAGCCAGGAGAATAGTTGGGTCAGGCTAGATTTTTTTCTCTCCTGCTTATCTAGATCTCTGGAGCCCTCGAGGCATTAGTCTTATTTCATCAAACCGTAAACTCAATGCATATACCGTAATTGCTGGACTATTAAGCGCACCTGAAAATAAGCCGCACCCACTGAATTAAAAAAAAAAAATGTATTTTGTACATAAATAAGCCGCACGTGTCTATAAGCCGCAGGTGCCTACCGGTACATTGAAACAAATGAACTTTACACAGCCTTTAAACGAAACACGGCTTGTAACAAAAATAAATAGGCTTTAACGAAACACGTCTTGTAACAAAAATAAATAGGCTTTAACGAAACAGGCTTGAAGCATTATTTTTTTTTTTAAATAGCAGTAAACAGTAGCCTACCAAGAAAGTCCTTGGTCACTATCTTCCTCCTGTGCACTGAAACCACTGTCATCTCCTTTGGTGTCGGAGTTGAATAGCCTCAGAATTGCTTCATCCGATGTTGGATCGTTTTCATTGTGCTCTCCTCACTTTCATCCGGAGGCAAATTCCCCGCTGAGTTTATGCTGCCCTCTTCAATACGCAGCAGCTCCACGCTGTCAGGACCCACTGACAGACTTGACCATAAATCGCTCTTCGCGATTTATGGGTGACAAGGATATCTCCCCACTTGTCACCCAAACCTCATTTTCTAGTTCGGGCCATCTGCTTTTCTTTCCTCTGAAAGCTTTTGTTGTCTTTTTGCACTAAGTCAGTTTCTCACGCTGCTGTTTCCAACGTCTTTTAATCGACTCATTAAGGCCAAGCTCCCGTGCAGCAGCTCTATTTACTTTTCAAACAGCCAGATCGATCGCCTTCAAATTGAAAGCTGCATCATATGCATTTCTCCGTGTCTTTGCCATGATGAGGGTGACAAAATGACTACCGTAATCAGAATGATGGAAAGTTTGAGCGCGCTCGATTTACTTCACATTATGTGACGGTGCTCAGTTTTTTGGCGGCATGAATTTGTGAAAGCGGGAAAAATCCATAAATTAGCCGCGTCATTGTATAAAGCGCAAGGTTCATAGCGTGGGAAAAAAGTAGCGGCTTATAGTCCGGAAATTACGGTACTTGATTTTATGAAAACACATAGGGTGTGTCTATATTTGGAAAAATACACGTTTAAAATGTTTGACCAATCAATTGGTCAAAAGAACAGACGACTTTCAGTCAACCAAGTTTTGTGTTGTTATTGGGGATTGCCCTAAAACACTGAGATTTAGAGCCCTGTTTGTTACAGTGACAATAATCTGGACTCATTTCCACTATAGCTGGGGGTGGGAGGGCCAAGAGACCTGAGGTGGCAGAATGAGTGCTCGGGATGGGGTGTAGGGTTTGAGCTGAATGTAGGGAGGGGCAGTTCCCCTTGCTGCTCCATAGGCAAGCACCAGGTCTTGAAGTGGATCCGTGCTTCGACTGGAAGCCAGTGGAGTGGGCGGAGGAGTGGGGTGAGATGGGACAACTTGGGAATGTTGAATAGCAGGCGTGCTGCGGCATTCTGGATAAGTTGCAAGGGTTTGGTGGCACAAGCGGGGAGCCCAGCCAACAAAGAGTTGCAGTAGTCCAGATGGTAGATGACAAGTGTCTGGATAAGGACCTGCAATGCTTCCTGTGTGACGAAAGTTCATACTCTATGGATGTTGTAGCATGAACCTACAGGAGCGAGTCACTACTTTGATGTTTGCAGAGAATGATCAGGTGTTTTCTAGGGTCACGCCAAGGATCTTGGCACACTGGGAGGGGGACACCGTGGAGTTGTCAACCGTGATGGAGAGGTCTTGGAGCGGGAAGACCTTCCCGGGAGGAAGAGCAGCTCCGTCTTGTTGAGGTTGAGCTTGAGGTGGTGGGCCGACATCCAAACTGAGATGTCTGCCAGGCACGTAGAGATTTGTGTTGCCACCTGGGTGTCAGAAGGGGGTAAGAAGACAATAAGTTGAGTGTCATCTGCATAGCAGTGATAGGAGAGATATCATTTGTGAGGATATGAAGGAGCCAAGTGACTTGGTGGATAGAGAAAAGAGGAATGGGCCTAAAACCGAGCCCTGGCATGAGAGGACCTGGTGCAAACACAAATCCTCTCCACGTCACCTGGTAGGTGCGACCTGCCAATCAATATGAGACGCCCAGCCCTGAGAAGGTGGAGAGGAGGATCTGATGGTTCACGGTGTCGAAGGCAGCGGATAGATCTAGGAAGACGAGAACAGAGAGTCAGCTATGTCAGAGTGTAGAGCCTCCATGACACAGAGGAGAGTGGTCTCCATTGAGTGAGCCGTCTTGAAGTCTGACTGGTTAGCGTCAAGAAGATCGAGAGTGGTAGTCATAGACAGCACACTCAAGTGTTTTGGAAAGAAAAGAAGAGATACCGGTCTGTAGTTTGATGTCAGAGGGGTGGAGTGTTGGTTTCTTGAGGAGGGGAGCGACTCTGACCATCTGAGGGCATGCAGTCAGTGGTCAGGGATGTGGTCAGGGATGAGTTGAAGTGAGGAATAATATAAATTATTTTAATAATAATAAATGCTATTTAGCAGACGCTTTTATTCAAAGCGGCTTACAGTCGGGCGTGCATACATTTTACGTATGGGTTGCCCCGGGAATCAAACCCACTACCTGGCGTTACAAGCGCCATGCTCTACCAATTCACCTACAAAGGACCATGGGAGGTCTCCAGAGATGATCTAGAGAAGGGAGGAGAGAAAACTATCAATGCTTTGGGTAGTTCTTTGTGAGTGGGACCAGTGAACTCAATAGGAGTCAATGAGAAGCGGATGTCTTCAACCTTCTTTTCAAAGTGGCTGACAATGTCGTCCGCAGAGAGGGAGGAGAGACGGGAAGGAGGAGAAGTTGGAAAAGAGTTTCCTAGGGATAAAGGCAGAAGTGATAGAAAGTGGCTTTAGCAGCAGATACAGAGGAAGAGAAGGTAGATTAGAGGGAGTGGAAGAATGTTGTTTTCTTCCATTCTCGTTCAGCTGCACATACTAGTGAGGCCTGTACACATCCTTAAATCACAAACACAATATAGACCTAGGCTACATAATGACTTCAACTAGCCTAGGCCTACTAGGCTAAGCATAGTAGAAGGGCTGGGCAATATACACTGCTCAAAAAAATAAAGGGAACACTTAAACAACACAATGTAACTCCAAGTCAATCACACTTCTGTGAAATCAAACTGTCCACTTAGGAAGCAACACTGATTGACAATAAATTTCACATGCTGTTGTGCAAATGGAATAGACAAAAGGTGGAAATTATAGGTAATTAGCAAGACACCCCCAAAAAAGGAGTGATTCTGCAGGTGGTGGCCACAGACCCCTTCTCAGTTCCTATGCTTCCTGGCTGATGTTTTGGTCACTTTTGAATGCTGGCGGTGCTCTCACTCTAGTGGTAGCATGAGACGGAGTCTACAACCCACACAAGTGGCTCAGGTAGTGCAGTTCATCCAGGATGGCACATCAATGCGAGCTGTGGCAAAAAGGTTTGCTGTGTCTGTCAGCGTAGTGTCCAGAGCATGCAGGCGCTACCAGGAGACAGGCCAGTACATCAGGAGACGTGGAGGAGGCCGTAGGAGGGCAACAACCCAGCAGCAGGACCGCTACCTCCGCCTTTGTGCAAGGAGGTGCACTGCCAGAGCCCTGCAAAATGACCTCCAGCAGGCCACAAATGTGCATGTGTCAGCATATGGTCTCACAAGGGGTCTGAGGATCTAATCTCGGTACCTATTGGCAGTCAGGCTACCTCTGGCGAGCACATGGAGGGCTGTGCGGCCCCACAAAGAAATGCCACCCCACACCATGACTGACCCATCGCCAAACCGGTCATGCTGGAGGATGTTGCAGGCAGCAGAACGTTCTCAACGGCGTCTCCAGACTCTGTCACGTCTGTCACATGTGCTCATGTGCTCAGTGTGAACCTGCTTTCATCTGTGAAGAGCACAGGGCGCCAGTGGCGAATTTGCCAATCTTGGTGTTCTCTGGCAAATGCCAAACGTCCTGCACGGTGTTAGGCTGTAAGCACAACCCCCACCTGTGGACGTCGGGCCCTCATACCACCCTCATGGAGTTTCTGACCGTTTGAGCAGACACATGCACATTTGTGGCCTGCTGGAGGTAATTTTGCAGGGCGCTGGCAGTGCACCTCCTTGCACAAAGGCGGAGGTAGCGGTCCTGCTGCTGGGTTGTTGCCCTCCTACGGCCTCCTCCACGTCTCCTGATGTACTGGCCTGTCTCCTGGTAGCGCCTGCATGCGCTGGACACTACGCTGACAGACACAGCAAACCTTTTTGCCACAGTTCGCATTGATGTGCCATCCTGGATGAACTGCACTACCTGAGCCACTTGTGTGGGTTGTAGAGTCCGTCTCATGCTACCACTAGAGTGAGAGCACCGCCAGCATTCAAAAGTGACCAAAACATCAGCCAGGAAGCATAGGAACTGAGAAGTGGTCTGTGGTCACCACCTGCAGAATCACTCCTGTTTTGGGGGGTGTCTTGCTAATTGCCTATAATTTCCACCTTTTGTCTATTCCATTTGCACAACAGCATGTGAAATTTATTGTCAATCAGTGTTGCTTCCTAAGTTGACAGTTTGATTTCACAGAAGTGTGATTGACTTGGAGTTACATTGTGTTGTTTAAGTGTTCCCTTTATTTTTTTGAGCAGTGTATGAAATGTATATTTTAGCACAATGTTCCAAATGCCTGTATCACAAGAATATAGTTTCTCTTCATTTTTTAAAATGAGCATTCTGTCTTTTTGGTCTCGTCTCCTTTGCTCCTTCTGTGCTGTGTGCACACAGACACCAAGCCCCTCCCCCTGCCACTCACAACAACGAAAGAGAACTTCTTCCTCTCTGACAGCAAGCGGTTTAAACTCGGTATTTGCATTTGAGGGTTTGGTCCAACAGAATGGGTCATATGGACACCGAAACACATTGAGACATTATTTACTGTAATAGAGGAGAAGTTACCCTTTTTATGTCTCAACTCCCAAAAAGTAGGACAGAGAAGTCCCTACAAAAAACAAGCGTATCAATTAACATGATTGTGTAAAATGAATGCTCAGTTTCTGTCGCTGCTACCTGTACCGCTCAGCATTTTAGCCACAGACTGTCAAGTATGGTTGCAAATATAATTTAGAAAGTTTTTTAAATTATAAAAAAAAAAAATGATACAATTTTTAGGGCGTATCGCTAAGCCCTACATAGTAAGGAACATAGTGTAGGCTCTATTAGCAATGATAGGAGATACCTTACCTCATGGTTCTGTATGGCTCAGTTGGTAGAGCATTGCGCTTGCACCACCAGGGTTGTGTGATCAATTCCCGGGGCCACCCACATTTAAAATGTATGCACGCATAACTAAGACTCTTGATAAAAGCGTCCGCTAAATGGCATATATTATTATTAGAGGAGTTAAGCATAGTTCATTCAAAAGCCTGATTTTCCAAATTGTACAACTAGCAAGTAGGCCTAATCACTTTGAAATCCGGAGCCAAAAAATGCCTAAGTTAGTTTGTGTATTTACTGGTTAGCTAGCATTAGCTGCATTAAGTCTACACGCAAATTAATAGTGAGAGTCACTTGGGTCGTTCCACCTCTAAAAGCACAAGAAAGAGGATTTGACACACACCATCTCAGATTGTTCTGAAATCATTTTGGTTATGAGAAACATAAGATGAGCATTCATTCGATATTGTTTCGATTCAAATATAATTTGATCTCTAAGAAATTAACCTAATAGATTGCACCCAAATTGGCAATTTTAATTCATACGATTCATGTCATATTTAATAAATATCCAATTTGGACCAAACTTCTTTCAAAACAATGAGTTAGACATGAGGAATCCAAAGACATGTCAAAAGCCACCCAGGGACTCCCACAACGAGTATGTAGTATCACTTCTCTATGTCTGACAAGTAGTTGCGGCTCAGAGTACTGTTTCTTCATTCTATGTAATGTATTCTCAGTGAATTTGGTGATGTTTTTTCCCACTTAGTCATTTAAGTTGTTCGTTTTATGTCCCATCCTACCTCCTGATGTCACTATGTCCTAACCACTAGATGGTGCTGCTTCCTCTATTAGGTGAAAAGGGTTTTAAGAAATACCCCCCTTCAAATGTTAAAGGGATATTTTTACCCTGTAAGCAGGCTATGGACAAGTTATGACAGCAACCCATGCTTTGGTTTCTTTGGCCACTGTGTCAAATTCTAACTTTTTAGCATTTGTGGCAGAAATCCAATGCAAGTCAATGGTACCTATATTAGTATTGTCACACTTCTTTTCACCTTTATTTAACCAGGTAGGCTAGTTGACAACAAGTTCTCATTTACAACTGCGACCTGGCCAAGAATAAAGCAAAGCAGTTCGACACATACAACAACACAGAGTTACACATGGAATAAACAAACATACAGTCAATAATACAGTAGAAAAAAAGTCTATATACAGTGTGCGCAAATGAGGTAAGATAAGGGAGGTAAGGCAATAAATAGGTTATGGTGGCTAAGTAATTACAATATACCAATTAAACACTGGAGTGATTGATGTGCAGAAGATGAATGTGCAAGTGGAGATACTGGGGTGCAAAGGAGCAAGATAAATAAATACAGTATGGGGATGAGGTAGTTGGATGGGTTATTTACAGATGGGCTATGTACAGGTGCAGTGATCTGTGAGCTGCTCTGACAGCAGGTGCTTAAAGCAAGTGAGAGCAATATGAGTCTCCAGCTTCAGTGATTTTTGCAGTTTGTTCCAGTCATTGGCAGCAGAGAACTGGAAGGAAAGGTGGCCAAAGGAGGAATTGGCTTTGGGGATGACTAGTGAGATATACCTGCTGGAGTGCGTGCTACGGGTGGGTGCTGCTATGGTGACCAGTGAGCTGAGATAAGGCGGGGCTTTACCTAGCAGAGACTTGTAGATGACCTGGAGCTAGTGGGTTTGGCAGCGAGTATGAAGCGAGGGCCAGCCAACGAGAGCATACAGGTCGCAATGGTGGGTAGTATATGGGGCTTTGGTGACAAAACGGATGGCACTGTGATGGAATGCATCCAATTTGTTGAGTAGAGTGTTGAAGGCTATTTTGTAAATGACATCGCCGAAGCCGAGGATTGGTAGGATGGTCAGTTTTACGAGGGTATGTTTGGCAGCATGAGTGAAGGATGCTTTGTTGCGAAATAGGAAGCCAATTCTAGATTTAATTTTGGATGATTGGGGATGCTTAATATGAGTCTGGAAGGAGAGTTTACAGTCTAACCAGACACCTAGGTATTTGTAGTTGTCCACATATTCTAAGTCAGAACCGTCCAGAGTAGTGATGCTGGATGGGCGGGCAGCAATCGGTTGAAGAGCATGCATTTAGTTTTACTTGCATTTAAGAGCAGTTGGAGGCAACAGAAGGAGATTTGTATGGCATTGAAGCTCATCTGGAGGTTAGTTAACACAATGTCCAAAGAAGGGCCAGAACTATACAGAATGGTGTCGTCTGCGTAGAAGTGGATCAGAGAATCACCAGCAGCAAGAGTGACATCATTGATGTATACAGAGAAGTCGGCCTGAGAATTGAACACTGTGGCACCCCCATAGAGACTGCCAGAGGTCCAGACAACAGGCCCTCCGATTTGACACACTAAACTCTATCAGAGAAGTAGTTGGTGAACCAGGCGAGGCAGTCATTTGAGAAACGAATTGCTGTTTAGTCTGCTGATAAGAATGTGGCCAGGTCGATGAATACGGCTGCACAGTAATGCAGATCATATCTGCATTCATATCCAAATCATCCTAATGTATCGAATAAATGTATGTGGAACTCCATTATTTTGCTTATAGATGGATATGAAGCCTGAAAATGCTAATATAGGTACCATTGACTTGCATTGGATTTAGGCCACAAATGCTAAAAAGTTAGCATTTGAAACAGTGGCCAGGTAAACAAATCCAAAGCATGGGTTGCTGTCATACCTTGTCCATAGACTGCATACAGAGTACGGAAACAAATATGTCATTTTGTAATTGAGGTCAACTATCCCTTTAACATTGAGGGGGACGATTCTTTAAAAAAAGGAACAGCATCCTCTCGTGGTTCAGAACCTGGTAATATCAGGAGGTAGGATGGGACATAAGCCTAACAACTTCAATGACTAATTTCTCTGAACAGGGGGGAAAAAACAATCTTCAAATTCACAGAGAATACATTACATAGAATGAAGAAACAATACTCCGAGCCGCAACTCTACACTACTTGTCAGCCAACTGACACTACATACTGGTTGTTGGGGTGGGGTTGGTGTGGGGTGTGGCAGTCCATGAGTGGATTTTGACCATTTATTTGGATTCCTCATGTCTTACTCATTGGTAGAAAAAAGTTTGGCCCTAATAGGATGATTAGGTACTATATTTATTCAATATTATATTCATCCTATAAAATTGCCAATTTGGGTGCAATCAATTAGCTTAATTTCTCAGATATCAAATAATATTTCAAGGGTCTCCCGAGTGCCACAGTGGTCTAAGGCACTGCATCACAGTGCTAGCTGTGCCACTAGAGATCCTGGTTCGAGTCCAGGCTCTGTTGCAGCCAGCTGCAACCGGAACACCCATGGGGCACCGCACAATTGGCCCAGCGTCGTCCAGGTTAGGGGAGGGTTTGGCCGGCCGGGATGTCTTTGTCCCATTGCACTCTAGTGACTCCTGTGGCAGGCTGGGCGCATGCACGCTGACAAGGTCACTAGTTGTATGGTGTTTCCGCCGACACATTGGTGCGGCTGGCTTCTGGGTTAAGCAGGTGTTGTGTCAAGAAGCAGTGCAGCTTGGCTGGGTAGTGTTTCGGAGGACGCACGGCTCTCGACCTTCGCTTCTCCCGAGTCTGTACGGGACAAGACTGTAACTACCAATTGGATACCACGAAATTAGGGACAAAAAGGGATTAAAAAATATATATATATATCAACAAAATAACATTGCAGGAATGCTAATCTTATCTGTTTCTAACTACAGAAACGATTTCAGAACAATCTGAGATGGTGGGTGACATGGAGCGAAAACAATTACTAATCAAGAACATTAGCTATCTAGTAGGTCAAATGTATTATTTGAGTAAATTACATGTTTGTGTCAAAATAATGAAAAAAAATTACAGCATCAGGAACAAAAAATATTAAGACTGTTTTACACAATGTCTTCAGGCTACTTTTGGTTTGGTTTGTCAGTTACACTAATCAAAAACCAACGCACACTAGAATCATGCAAATAACTGTCCATATGAACCACACAACATTGTGGCACATAGCATAATTTACGCATAATTTACACTCCATTGAGACAAGCTTAAAAGTAACATCATACTTACTCATGTTTAATAGTGGCTCATCGAGGGGAAAAAAGAAAAAATGACACTTGTCATCTGACAGCTGATGGTGGCATTGACATTGTACTGTGACGTGCACATCCCTCAACGATTATATTCACAAGTTCAACAATTTGTCTAATTACCCTACATTTGCACTAATTAATTAAAGTTAGCTGCTAAAATAAGGCACAAAAAAACGAGTTGGCCAAGTAGCCAATAGCTTGCCAGAAACAGAAGTTAAACACGTTAACGTTATGTCTATGTGAAGTTAACTAGTTAGCTAAACAACATAGTTATATGGTAGCTAGGTATTAGTTGAACCAGTATCTGGGCAGAGGAGACGATGAACTCGTCATATTCATCGTCTCCTCTGCCCAGATACTGGTTCTGGTATTAGTATATTAGATACTAGTATTATATTAGTTAGGGACTGTACTTGCATCTCAGACTGACACCATGGGCAAATTGACAGTTGGCTAGCTAACGTTAGCTCTGGGAATGTTGGATTCCAGATTGCATCACTTAAAACCAAGTGAATAACATGACATAACTACAGATTCAAACACAAAATATATAATCTGACTGTGAAATTAGCTGTAAAAGATGCCCATCTCACCAAAATGTAGCTATATTTGCAATCAATCGAAGAGTGTCTAACATTAGCGCTAGCTCAAGTAAGCTTGCTAGCTAGCTGGCCATGTCTTCCAATGAAGCTGGCAAAAGCACAGCATAAGTAATTAACAGCCTTAATAGGAACATTATGTATTTGCACTTACAAGGGTCCTGGGCGTTGGGGGTGCAAATATGATGGCAGATAGGTGAAAATCTGTTGAATGTGGCAGATATTAAAGTAAGAAGATCGTGAAAAAAAGAACGAATGCAATGCTCACTGACTGTGGAGGTCTTTACCAGGTGCTTCCATGTCTGTTTACCAGAATGCATTCTGGGACGCAGACGTCACTTCACCAGCACGCACGCACGTCGCTGACCTGCCAACACGCGGTTTCAAAGATCTGAAACTGGTGCCATTTTGTGTCTTGTCAAAGGGGCCAAGTAACAATTTTCAGCAAAATAAATGCACCGTAATGGTGAACGAAGAGGGCAGTTTCATGTGAGTCGCATGCTGTCACATTTAACACGAGGCCTTTTGACCAATCCGTGTCTATTTTTTTTTTATATAAAGGTGGGGCATTTCCAGTAGCCATGTTTATTGGTGCGACAGAGTTTACAATCTTGTCTTTGTTGGATCTTTCAAGACAACTGGGAACTCGAGGAAAAAACGAGGTCAAATCACGGCGCCAGTGATCTTCAGCTCTGAGCTCTAAGAAGATTTTCTGACTGGAAATCCGAGTTGGATGAACGTTCACATCTATTTTTCACAGTCGGGGTTCTTTTTTTAACGAGTTCCCAGTTGTCTTGAACGCACTGAAGTCGAAGATTTCCGAGTTCCCACGTCCGAGTTGTTTTAGCGTAGCATATTTCCTTGAACAAATAAAGTTTTATTCAAAGAAGAAACTGTTCGTGCTGGGCAAATGGGTGCTGTAACTGATGGTAATATCGTTAATTGTTTGATATTTCCCAATGTGTTAATTGGTTTCTTAATCATGAAGCAGCTACCTATCTTAAACAGTTCTGCATCTTTGAAATTGACATTTTAATATTTTATTGAAGGCCTCAGCTACATTGTTTGGCTGGCTAACGTTCGCTAGCTACCGTTACATGTATTTGTTAGCTATGCAAGCTAATGAATCATTATGTTCAGTATTTCATGAGTACGTGGTGATAGCGAAACACACGAGATATGTAGCACCTAACTACATCATTTTGAATAAGTGTGCATGGCGGACCTTTTTGAGTTTGTCATGAGCAACCAGTGTGAATGTAGTTTAGCAGCCATGAAGCTAAAGTTAGCTTGCAAAGGTTGTTGGTCTGGAGGTGGTCAATGTGCTCATTGCTAACTTCTCCATTACAGACGAAGTTATTCGAAAACGTCTTCTCATTGATGGAGACGGAGCTGGAGACGACAGACGTATCAATGTTCTGTTGAAGAGCTTTACCAAATGGTGCAATTCAACTGGGTCTCCTGAAGAAGGGTAAATGTGACTGCTTTGCCCTGCCCTGTGTGATAAGCCTACTAGCTAACGTTAGCTACCACCAATCATTGCTTTCAAGGAGAGGTTGATTTGACTGACAATGTATTTGTGTTTTATTTAACCTTTTGTTCTAACAGAAGACACATTGAGACCTAGGTCTCTTTTTCAAATGCACCCAGTATAACACAACATACCACCCTGCATACCACTGCTGGCTTGCTTCTGAAGCTAAGCAGGGTTGGTCCTGGTCAGTCCCTGGATGGGAGACCAGATGCTGCTGGAAGTGGTGTTGGAGGGCCAGTAGGAGGCACTCTTTCCTCTGGTCTAAAATATATCCCAATGCCCCAGGGCAGTGATTGGGGACACTGCCCTGTGTAGGGTGCCGTCTTTCGGATGGGACGTTAAACGGGTGTCCTGACTCTCTGAGGTCATTAAAGATCCCATGGCACTTATCGTAAGAGTAGGGGTGTTAACCCCGGTGTCCTGGCTAAATTCCCAATCTGGCCCTCAAAACCATCATGGTCACCTAATAATCCCCAGTTTACAATTGGCTCATTCATCCCCCTCCTCTCCCCTGTAACTATTCCCCAGGTCGTTGCTGCAAATGAGAACGTGTTCTCAGTCAACTTACCTGGTAAAATAACGGTAAAATAAAATAAAAAATACACATGATATGGATGGGTGGATAGATGTAAAGCACAAATAGAACATCACAGATCACCAAGAAAAACAGATCACCAAGAAAAATAAGTCCCCAATCAGTACTTTAAATTGCCCAAACAGCACTAGAACATCAAGATGAAATGTCTTTTAGAATTTTGTTCCAGCAGTATGGGGCATTAAAACTTAAAGCCGATTTACCTAGCTCGGTGGAGAACCTAGGAACCTCGAGTTAACCAATCCTGTGAAGGTTCGGCAATTCTGTCCACACTTCAACAGCAAAGTTCGATAAGACGGATGTTTTTGAAGAAGGTCCTTGTAAACAAAAAGGAGTAATGTAGAGATCTACGGGTCTTTACTGAAGTCCAGCCAACCGTTTGATGAATATTAAAACTGTCACCTGTAACCAAATAAAGGGATCTATGCTTCCATTCAGCCGCAAGAGCGTAAGGGAGGTTGGCAACTGATGTTTGGCGATTAGGCCTGGCACGCAGTCAGCTTTCAAATTCATCCAAAATGTGTTTGAAGGGTTTTGTCGTGTTTCTGTGCAGGCCAGTCAAGTTCTTCCACACCAATCTTGACAACCCATTTCGGTATGGACCTCGCTTTGTGCATGGGGGCGTTGTCATGCTGAAACAGGAGTGTCATCCCCAAACTGTTGCCACAAAGTTGGAAGCACAGAATCGTCTAGAATGTCATTGTATGCTCTAGCGTTAAGATATTTCCTTCACTGGAACTAAGGGGCCTAGCCCAAACCATGAAAAACAGCTCCTGGCCATTATTGCGCCTCCACCTAACTTTTACAGGTGGCACTATGCATTGGGGCAGGCATCGTTCTTCTGGTATCCGCCTAACCCAGATTTGTCTGTCACACTGCCAGATTGTGAAGCATGATTTATCACTCCAGAGAACGCG
This sequence comes from Salvelinus fontinalis, assembly GCF_029448725.1. Classification (NCBI taxonomy): domain Eukaryota; kingdom Metazoa; phylum Chordata; class Actinopteri; order Salmoniformes; family Salmonidae; genus Salvelinus; species Salvelinus fontinalis. The sequence continues at coordinate 19,327,664 of NC_074682.1, forward strand.
TTTCCAGAGTACCATGGCGGTGAACTTTACACCACTCAAGCTTGTGTGCGGCTGCTCGGCCATGGAACCCCATTTCATGAAGCTGCCGACCAACAGTTATTTTGCTGTCGTTTCTTCCAGAGGCAGTTTGGAACGTGGTAGTGAGTCTTTGCAACCGAGGACGGACTATTTTTACGCACTTCAGCACTCGGCGGTCCTGTTCTGTGAACATGTGTGGCCTACCACTTCGCTGCTGCGCTGTTGTTGGTCCCAGAGCAACACTTCCACTTCACAGTAAAATCACTTACCGGGGTAGCTGTAGCAGGGCAGAAATTTGACGAACTGACTTGTTGGGATGGTGGCATCATATGACAGTGCCACGTTGAAAGTCACTGAGCACTTCGGTAAGGCTGTTCTACTGCCAATGTTTGCCTATGGAGATTGTGTGCTCAATATTATACACCTGTAATCAATGGATGTGACCCAAATAGCCAAATACATTAATTTGAAGGGGTGTCCACATAGTTTTGTATATATATATATATATATATATATATAGTATAGATTCATTTTTAACAGATTGATCAATGGTGTTTGACTTTCATTGAAGTTTACATCAATTTTTATGTAAACTATCTCAAAGTGAAATTGTATTGTATTCCTCTTTGCAGATTCACACAGTACCAGAGGATGTTGGGTACATTGGCACAATGTGAATTCTCAATGGGGAAGACCTTGCTGGTGTATGACATGAACCTCCGGGAAATGGAAAACTATGAGAAAATATACACAGACATTGGTGAGAAAAATGACACTGGCATCTCAGTCCTTTACACAAGGGTTCCGAACTTGTTCCTGGACCGAGTTTAGGCATCCCTGCATTACACTGTTCTGCTGTCAGAACTTATAATCATGCCATATTTGATTCTCTTTCTCTTCAGAACAAAACATCACGTCAGCACATGATAAAATATCAGAATGCAAAAAGGAGATCCAGAGGGCAAAGAGAATACGAAAGAATCGTCAAGGTGAGGTTAACCCGGGTTCACTTAAATATGTATTAAAGTGCAAGATGGCTATATACTTTTTGGGGAAATTATCTATTGTTTTTTAACTTGCGCAATTTGATTCGTTTTGTGTCAGTACTTTAATACAGGAATCTTACTGGAGTAGACTTAAATGTTGCTGGTGTCCTTTAATTTTGCAGAGTATGATGCACTGGCAAAGGTCATCCAGCAACATCCAGATCGCCATGAAACACTGAAGTGAGTGTACTGCCTCTTTTTTCTACACGTTTTAATGGAGGCAGCCAACATGTACAGTTATACATGTACATGCCGATATTCATTTAGATTTTAAATGTGATCTTTTTTTTTTCTTTTTTTTTCACCACAGGCAGTTGGAGGCACTTGACAAAGAGCTCCAGCAGTTGTCTCACATCAAAGAGAATGTGGAAGATAAGGTAGGCCTGTTTCCTGTGTGTTTTATTTGACTATCTTATTGACTAATCTGTGCCCCCGCACATTGATTTTGTACCGGTACACCCTGTATATAGCCTTGTTAATGTTATTTTGTTGTTGCTCTTTAAGAAATAAATATTTGTTTTTTACTTCAGTTTATTTTAGTAAATACTTAAAACACGTATTTTTCTTTAAACTGCATTGTTGGTTAAGAGCTTGTAAGTAAGCATTTCACTGTAAGGTCTACACCTACTATTCGGCGCATTTGACAAATAACATTTTATTTAATTATAGATTTGTATGGTGTCTTCTTAATATATTGTCTGTTTGTCCCTCAGCTGGAGTTGAGGAAGAAACAGTTCCATGTGCTCCTCAGTACCATCCAGGAACTACAGCAGACACTGGAGAGTAAGTATGACTGTTGGCGTTGTGCTCTCCCATGACAAGATGGGCTATGGGTATGCTGGACTGTGTGTCGATCATTATACAAGGGGTGGGTCTGGTCCTGAATGTTAATTTGTTAACTGCATTCCAGCCGGTTTCTATTCCAAAAGTAACCACCAGCTAAATCGATGATGTCAAAATGCTATTTACTCTGTTCCATCTGACTGCGCGATCCACTGTCTCGACAGTCCAGCCATTCACTTTATAAACTCACCACTTCAAATAGCATCTAGACATTCTCACATTTTAGACTAACATTTAGTTTTCAACAGCGGATATTTCTATAAACCTTGCTGTCTGTCTCTGACATTTGCAACATTGTTTCAATATTCAAATTCGATCTCCAGATATCCCATAGTAATGAATGTGTCGAGATGAGGCAGGCAGCCTTTGTCAGCCAGTCGAAATCACGAAGCATCATCATTTTTATGGCTGTTCGCTACCGGTCAAAAGTTTTTGAACACCTACTCATTCAAGGGTTTTTCTTTATTTTTTACTATTGTATACATTGTAGAGTAATAGTGAAAACAAACTATGAAATAACACATGGAATCATGTAGTAACCAAAAAAGTGTTAAATAGATCAAAATATATTTTGAGATTCTTTAAATAGCCACCCTTTGCCTTGATGACAGCTTCACACACTCTTGGCATTCTCTCAACCAGCTTCACCTGGAATGCTTTTCCAACAGTCTTGAAGGAGTTCTCTCATGCTGAGCTCTTGTTGGCTGCTTTTCCTTCACTCTGCGGTCTGACTCATCCCAAACCATCTCAATTTGGTTGAGGTCGGGGGATTGTGGAGGCCAGGTCATCTGATGCAGCACTCCATCACTCTCCTTGGTAAAATAGCCCTAGCCCTAGGTGTTATGGTGTGTTGGGTCATTGTCCTGTTGAAAAACAAATGATAGTCCCACTAATCACACACCAGATGGGATGGCGTATCGCTGTGGTAATCATTCTGGTTAAGTGTGCCTTGAATTCTAAATAAATCAGTGTCGCCAGCAGAGCACCCCCACACCATAACACCTCCTCAATGATTTACAGTGGGAAATACACCGGTCTAATGTCCATTGCTCGTGTTTCTTGGCCCAAGCAAGTCTCTTCTTATTGGTGTCCTTTAGTAGTGGTTTCTTTGTAGCAATTTCACCATGAAGGTCATTATTCTCCTCTGAACAGTTGATGTTGAGATATCTCTGTTACTTGAACTCTGAAGCATTTATTTGGGCTGCAATCTCTGAGGCTGGTATCTCTAATGAACTTATCATCTGCAGCAGAGGTAACTGGGACTTCCATTCCTGTGGTGGGCCTCATGAGAGCTAGTTTCATCATAGCGCTTTATGGTTTTTGCGACTGCACTTGAAGAAACTTTCATAGTTCTTGACATTTTCTGGATTGACTGACCTTAAGGCACACCTGTTAATTGAAATGCATTCCAGGTGACTACCTCATGAAGCTGGTTTAAAGAATGCCAAGAGTGTGCAAAGCTGTCATCAAGGCAAAGGGTGGCTATTGGAAGAATCTCAAATATATAATATATTTTGATTTGTTTAACTTTTCTTGGTTACTAGATTATTCCATATGTGTTATTTCATAATTTTGATGTCTTCACTATTATTCTACAATGTAGAAAATAGTAAAAAAAATAAAAACCCTTGAATGAGTAGGTGTTTTTACTTTTGACCGGTACTTTTGTATGCATACACTATCAATAGAAAACAGGTCAAACGAAACGAAGTGCAGTTAGTTTGCGGTCTTTCCAGCTTCAGTTTGAAGATATTGTGTCAGCGGTGTTGTTGGCTAGCTCCTCTAAAGAAGTGTCTTGGCGATTGAGAATATTTTCTATGCCAGGCGAAATCATGCCACCATTAGCTCATTGTTATGGACGTTTCCAAATAAATATCACCTAGAAAACAGCTTTAACAAATTAAAATGCAGCTACTTTGCTCTTCTGGCTGCACTTTTTGCCGTGACTTCGTCTCGGGCCTAACACCAGTAACAATATATCCTCCAAACATCAGCTTCTCAGGCATTATTACTTAAGTGATTGAGATCCACTACCCTTCTGTAATTCTGTTTATGGATTCTGTTTTCTCAGATGATGAAAAGTCAGAGAATGATGACACTCAGGAAAGCTCCATGGAGAATGGAGAATGAATTCATCTCGGCTGTCAATGTAATTTAGTTAGGTACAATGTTTGATAATACTTTTCATTTGAACAATGAAGTTTCACTTGTGTTGACATTTTGTTTTTATAATACCTGTATGTATTTTTGCTGAATAAAGTTGTCAATTGCTCTTCCACATTCTCTCTCATTAGAATGTCAGTGGGGTTAGGGAGGTTTTATGAACAAGCTGTCACTGGGTGGGAGTGTAGCCGGGGGTTATTGTTTTCCTATATTCACCTTGGCACTAACATGACTTTGGTTTGAGGATCCTCTCACAAATGTGTGTGTGTGTGTGTGTATACACTGCTCAAAAAAATAAAGGGAACACTTAAACAACACAATGTAACTCCAAGTCAATCACACTTCTGTGAAATCAAACTGTCCACTTAGGAAGCAACACTGATTGACAATACATTTCACATGCTGTTGTGCAAATGGAATAGACAACAGGTGGAAATTATAGGCAATTAGCAAGACACCCCCAATAAAGGAGTGGTTCTGCGGGTGGAGACCACAGACCACTTCTCAGTTCCTATGCTTCCTGGCTGATGTTTTGGTCACTTTTGAATGCTGGCGGTGCTTTCACTCTAGTGGTAGCATGAGACGGAGTCTACAACCCACACAAGTGGCTTAGGTAGTGCAGCTCATCCAGGATGGCACATCAATGCGAGCTGTGGCAAGAAGGTTTGCTGTGTCAGCGTAGTGTCCAGAGCATGGAGGCGCTACCAGGAGACAGGCCAGTACATCAGGAGACGTGGAGGAGGGCAACAACCCAGCAGCAGGACCGCTACCTCCGCCTTTGTGCAAGGAGAAGCACTGCCAGAGCCCTGCAAAATGACCTCCAGCAGTCCACAAATGTGCATGTGCGGCCACCCCAAAGAAATGCCACCCCACACCATGACTGATCCACCGCCAAACCGGTCAGGCTGGAGGATGTTGAAGGCAGCAGAAAGTTCTCCACGGCGTCTCCAGACTCTGTCACGTCTGTCACGTGCTCAGTGTGAACCTGCTTTCATCTGTGAAGAGCACAGGGCGCCAGTGGCGAATTTGCCAATCTTGGTGTTCTCTGGCAAATGCCAAACGTCCTGCACGGTGTTGGGCTGTAAGCACAACCCCCAACTGTGGACGTCGGGCCCTCATACCACCCTCATGGAGTCTGTTTCTGACCGTTTGAGCAGACACATGCACATTTGTGGCCTGCTGGAGGTCATTTTGCAGGGCTCTGGCAGTGCTTCTCCTGCTCCTCCTTGCACAAAGGCGGAGGTAGCGTTCCTGCTGCTGGGTTGTTGCCCTCCTGCGGCCTCCTCCACGTCTCCTGGTGTACTGGCCTGTCTCCTGGTAGCGCCTCCATGCTCTGGACACTACGGTGACAGACACAGCAAACCTTCTTGCCACAGCTCGCATTGATGTGCCATCCTGGATGAGCTGCACTACCTGAGCCACTTGTGTGGGTTGTAGACTCAGTCTCATGCTACCACTAGAGGGAAAGCACTGCCAGCATTCAAAAGTGACCAAAACATCAGCCAGGAAGCATAGGAACTGAGAAGTGGTCTGTGGTCACCACCTGCAGAACCACTCCTTTATTGGAGGTGTCTTGCTAATTGCCTATAATTTCCACCTGTTGTCTATTCCATTTGCACAACAGCATGTGAAATTTATTATCAATCAGTGTTGCTTCCTAAGTGGACAGTTTGATTTCACAGAAGTGTGATTGACTTGGAGTTACATTGTGTTGTTTAAGTGTTCCCTTTATTTTTTTGAGCAGTGTATGAAATGTATATTTTAGCACAATGTTCCAAATGCCTGTATCACAAGAATATAGTTTCTCTTCATTTTTTAAAATGAGCATTCTGTCTCTGTCTTTTTGAGCAGTGTATATACACCAGGGTTTGGAACTGGTTCAGAACCAAAAACCGGATAAGAAGGTAATTTCTCAAGAAATGCAACCTGGAACGGAAGTTCTGAAACAGAACCGTTATTTTAAAAGTATGGGAACTGTTTAACGTTAATTTACGTTCCAGTCATTTTTTTCCTAGTTCCACAACAAAAATGCAACAAATTGCCTATGACACTCGAACTTATTCCGGTGTCTGCCTGCAAGCTGAAAATCTTTGCGTGTTTAGGCTACCTGCTCCTCAGAAGCATAGGTGAACTGTACTGACGTTACAAGCTTAAATAGGAAGATACCTTTTTATTATATAGAGAATGGATTAACCTTTTTCAATGCAACTTTTTTATTACAAGTTGATTGAGAACACATTCTCATTTACAGCAATGACCTGGGGAATAGTTACAGGGGAGATGGGGGATGAATGAGCCAATTGTAAGCTGGGGATGATTAGGTAATATGAGGGACTAATTATGAATTTAGCCAGGACACCAGGGTTACCACCCCTACTCTTATGATAAGTGCCATGGGATTTTTAGTGACCACAGAGAGTCAGGACAACCGTATAACATCCCATCTGAAAACCTGCACCCAACACAGGGAAATGTCCCCAGTCACTGCCCTGGGGCATTTTATTTTAGACCAGAGGAAAGAGTGCCTCCTACTGGCCCTCCAACACCACTTCCAGCAGCAACTGGTCTCCCATCCAGGACCGACTCTGCTTAGCTTCAGAAGCAAGCCAGCAGTGGGATGTAGTAACTGTAGATTGGCCAATAAGCCTAGTTAGCACATTTCACGCTAGATTTATTGACTACAAAAAGGTCAAAAGTGTTTTTAATTCTGGTGCCTCTCTTCACACACACTTGTTAGTTAGCTAGCTCAAAGGACATTCAAAGTTCCTCCTTAGAAGCTGCTCCTAGGTATAAATCTGTGGACCTAATTCAGATAATGCATGTCATAAGATGCCCAAGCCTCAGTCCTCTCACCCCATCCCCAAAATTGCAGTTGCATCTTGCGCCATATGCTACACTTGTCTGTCCATCACGCATGTAAACAACTAGTTTGCCTGCTCTATATTCACTGATTGGAGAAGTAATTTAATGAGCCGAATGTAAAAAAAATAATATATATGATTTCGCAGGTTAAAAAGGAGCGGTATAAACCTGTAGGCTACTTTTTTATTTTGCTGGTTGGAACACTGAACAAAACAATTGGAAAATATTTTTGGTTCCAACCCCTTGTATACACCAGCTCTCACCACATATTTTTGTTTTTCATGATCATTAATTTTACATTAGCATTTGAACACCGAAACATTGAACATGAGCACTTTTGCCACACCCTATAAAATGTAACCGTAAAACAACTCTTAAGGACTTTTGATTTAAGAGAGATTCTATGGTGCCAAAAACAATGAATACAGTAACAATACAACAATTTTGTTTACAGAATGCATCTTCATATAAACCAAAAAAGGTTAAAAAAAAATTAAAACATGATGGCAAAGTATTCTAATAGAGCTTGGATTACAGTATCAACCCATTGTTTCTGACAGGTGTCATTCCTGTAATACACCTGTAGTACATGTAATACACCTGTAGTTCAATTGACCAAGAAAAGACCATCCCCCCTAAATGTTAACAAGTAGCTATCCATACTAGAACTTCACTAGGTAGGTGCGTGCCTTCATCAGGCATTTAAGCTTACTCTTGTGCAGCCCTCTTGCTGCCGGTGTCAAAGTCCTCCTTCAGCAGCTACTCAATGTGGTCTTCCTCCTGTAGCATCTGAAGCATCTGCAGCTGGAAAGCAGACTCCTGCAGCGGAACAACAGGGGAATCTGAAACAGCCAGACGCTGACTAGCAATCTAGTGAAGACAAAACCCGCCCATGATTAAATGTCAGAGACGGATAGTGATCTACCATCACTTTTGTCTCATTCAAGCTTTAGCCTTCTAGCAACGCTATAGCACATTCACATGTCATGACACAAACTAGCTCAGGAAATGTACAAATTAGTTTAGGAGTTCCATTCCACCTCTGAAACTCAGCCAGTCCTATTTATAGTCAGAAGAGAAGTGGAAATGTACAGTCCCTTTGGAAAGTATTCAGACCAGTTGACTTCTTCCATATTTTATTACTTTACAGCCTTATTCCAAAATGGACTAAATAAAATAAAAAATCCTCAGCAATCTACACACAATACCCAATAATGACAAGGCTAAAACATGTTGTTTGAAATGTTTGTACATATATTAAAAATAATAAACAGATACCTTATCTACATAATTATTCAGACCCTTTGCTATGAGACTCGAAGTTGAGCTCAGGTGCATCCTGTTTCCATTGATCATCCTTAAGATGTTTCTACAATTTTATTGGAGTCCACCTGTGGTAAATTCAATTGATTGGACATGATTTGGAAAGGCACACACCTGTCTATATAAGATCCCACAGTTGACAGTTCATGTCAGAAAAAACCAAGCCATGAGGTTGAAGGAATTGTCTGTAGAACTCAGAGACAGGATTGTTTCGAGGCACAGATCTGGGGAAAGGAACCAAAAAATGTCTGCAGCATTGAAGGTCTCCAAGAACACAGTGGCCTCCATCATTCTTAAATGGAAGAAGTTTGTATGAAAATATATTTGAGAGGCTTCCAATAATGAACACCATCTGTGTTCTGTTAGACAAGTAACTCTTTATCCACATTATAGCAGGGGGTGACATACGTTTTTCCAGAAGCAGACTGTGATCAGTAATGTCAAAAGCTGCACTGAAGTCTAACAAGACAGCCCCACAATCATTTTAGCATCAATTTCTCTCAGCCAATCATCAGTCATTTGTGTAAGTGCTGTGCTTGTTGAATGTCCTTCACTATAAGCATGCTGAAAGTTTGTTGTCAATTTGTTTACTGTGAAATTGTACTGTATCTGGTCAAACACAATTTTTTCCAGAAGTTTACTAAGGGTTGGTAACAGGCTGATTGGTTGGCTATTTGAGCCAATAAAGGGGGCTTTACTATTCTTGGGTAGCGGAATGACTTTAGCTTTCCTCCAGGCCTGAGTGCCTGTGACAGCATGGGTAGCCCATTGAGGCTACAACTCATAGAAATTCCCCCAGTTGACTACTTTAAATAGTGGAAGCATGGTGGATGCCATCAATGGCCACTAGAAGTCTCTATAATTATCAATGGGTCTATGGAAAGCCATTTTAACATACGTTGACTGTACAAACATTATGAACATCTGCTCTTTCAATGACATAGATGACCATGTAAAAATGGCCGTCTTTCTCTTCTCCTCTCTACCTAACTTTACCTCACAGTCCCTTCAGTTTCCCGTAAGTCCTGTTAGTTTGGCTGTTCAGCCTACCTTAGTTATCTCTCACCCATCATAGCCCTGCCATTCCCAACCAATCAGAGCGCTTGGAAATGCACATCTGGACACTGCCCCTGCCCATTCAAGTCAGAGTGTTATCGTCGTCCGAAGAGAGAAGGACTTTTTATTGTCGACAGTAACTCAAGTGTGTGTTTGTGTTTTGACAGTTAAGAGAGTAATGGGCCTCAACATCATGTTCTAACTGGACAGCACTGTGTTGAGCAGAACCTGAGCAATCAGCACAAGTTAGGCCTTTCACAGCCGACCACTCAGACGAGCTCCAGTTAGCCGTTTTTACAGACCAGGTGAAAGCTATGATCTCTTATTGATGTCACTTGTTAAATCCACTTCAAGCAATGTAGTTGAAGGGGAGGAAACAGGTTAAATAAGGATATTTAAGACTTGAGACAATTGAGACATGGAATGTGTATGTGTGCCATTCAGAGGGTGAATGGGCAAAACAAATTATTTAAGTGCCTTTGAACTGGGTATGGTAGTAGGTGCCAGCCGCACCAGTTTGTATCAAGAACAGTTCTTTATACACTCAACAGTTTCCTGTGTGTATCAAGAGTGGTCCACCACCAAAAGGACATCCAGCCAACTTGACAAAACTGTGGGAAGCATTGTCAACATGGGCCAGCATCCCTGTGAAATGCTTTTGACACCTTGTAGAGTCTGTGCCCTGACGAATTGAGGCTGTTATGAGGTTAAAATTCGGAATATATTAGCATATATTTATTAAAATTTAAACCAATCAGTTTCTGGTGCCTTGAATGTCAATTAACAGGAGGGTGGAGAGAGCACCGAGAGACAGTCTTCATGTTTTGTTCCTTAAAATTCAATTAAAAAAAATATTAAATTAGATGTTTTTCCTACTAATGTATACAACCTACTCCACATTTCGAAATTGAAAGAAAAATTATAGAAAATGTGAATTATTGATACATTTTTTTTTATTTTTTAGATTTGATAAATAATTTTTTTATTTAAAAAATGTAATTATTGATATAAAGAAATACAATTATTGATATGACAAATGTAAGGAATATATGTTCTAATGGCTTTCCACACTTGAACAGACTAAATAAACATTAAGCTTCTGACCAATAGAGTACAACAGTTTGAGTCATAATACCCATAAAACCTAGCGGTCAAAGATGGAAATGGTTCCAATCGTTTTTCTACCATTAATTTTTCCCAGTTTCAAATCAATTATCAAAACATCACGTGAAACACAACCCTTATTTTAAGTGTTTCTAAAATCTCCTATGAGAAAATTGAATGGTTAAAAAACTATTAGAACCATTTCCCTGTTTGACCCCTAGGTTTTATGGCTATTATGACACCTCCACTGTGGGGTTCTATTACACGAGACTTCAGTTCTGGGTTAACTGAGATTACAACATCCCCAATGACAGACAGGTTTGGTAGGATGTCCTCTATTTACACCACTAGATGTCCCTATCCCACCAGATAAGTGATGAGTCTGTTTTTTCCCCAATGGACCGGTGGTGTGGCCTGGACTGGATTGAAACAGATACATACAGTACATTCGGAAAATATTCAGACCCGTTGACATTTTTTGTTAAGTTACAGCCTTATTCTAAAATAGAGTGTGCAAAGCTGTCATCAAGGCAAAGGGTGGCTATTTGAAGAATCTCAAATATAAAATATATTTTGATTTATTTTACACTTTTTTGGTTACTAAATGATTCCATATGTGTTGTTTCATAGTTTTGATGTCTTCACTATTATTCTACAATGTAGAAAATTGTAAAAATAAAGAAAAACCCTGGAATAATATAAAACTTTGGATCAGTATATATATATAAATCAAAATATTTTTTGTATACATATAAATACATTTTTGTTTCTCAATTTAGTTTTAGACTTGTAATTTTGTGATCTCATCAATGGTTATGTCCATTGCTTTTCATGGTTTCATTCACACTCTTTCATTGAAATAAATAATTTTTCTGTATCAGTCACCTTGACACTGAATATCATTATTACCCTGAATAAGGTCTGAAAATAATTTGGTTCTGATGAGTAAGAGAGAGAGAGGATGGCTCTTTGTTCACTTAATAAGACAGTTCCATTGTTGAGTCACACTGTAGGGTCCAGTGTACCACCCTGCTGCCTGGAGATTTGACGAGATGCTGTGTCTTTTAAAGATGGAGCGTTGCCAAGTTAACGAGGTAAAGAGATGGAGTGGAATTTGCTGTCTGGATCTCTGTCAGCAGATCTGAAGTGACAGACATGCTGTTGAGGAGGAGCAGAAAGTATTAGAGCGCTATCCTCCTCTCATTATCTTCCTCCAGTTCAGCTAAAGATCTCCTGGTACTTTGGCTTCAACTCATGACCCTGAAAGAAATTACAAAATGTTCACATTATTTAAAATGCTGAAACACCCTTGGTCATGTATAAATCCTTGATGATCCTTGAATGAATTCAGGAGATTAGGCCTATATGATTTATGCAATTTAGTTATGCTTTTCCATGTCCAGTCATTATAGTGTACAGTATATTGTCACTGGATATCATTATGTTACCCCAACACAGACACCCTGACATCAGAGAAAATATACATATTCTATACATGATCTTGGATATCAGGGTGTGTCTATGGGATAAAAGAGTGATATCCAGAGAGAGACATCAGTCACGTGTGACAGAGAAAAGTGTCTGCAGAGTGGAGTTAAGGCCTCTTAGCTGGTGTGCATTGGTCCTGCTCTTAATGACCACAGACTTTTGGAGCAGAGAGAAACGCAGAGATACAGAGGCCACACAGCACAACACTGCAGCCAGTCAGGCAGGCCATGCTACTAGCACAGTGTGCCCTGATCCAAAACCCTTCCAGAGAGATGCAGTGCACCTACATATCCACAGGAGGGCACTCTGATGTCTTGATGATGATCAGGTGTTCGGAGGGTAGTCACGAGATAGCCACACTAGAATGTAATTGAGTAATGCACGGGTCAGTTTTTTGGAGCCGTACGCTCACCACGCCGCATAGAATTGTTCCAAGAGCCGACCCGTTACCCATCATATAACATCAATTTATGTCATTGTTTTTATGTAGTAGGCTTTACTGTTATTGTTATTAGTAGGCTATTATTACTAATTCCCTTCCCCACATTAATTAATTTCTCTGCATGTCTATTCAACACTGGATAAAAGGAAACCATGCCATGAATTAAGAACGATATATTTTTATTTTCACAATCCGATGCATCACTCAAATAACTTTGAGAAAAAGAGCATTCTAATTAGCCCTCTTACCTAATGAAAGCATATAGCTGACATAACAAAACAATACATTTACATGCAACATTGTTTAGATAATCATATAGTTTAGGCCTAATTAAAACGTCAATAAACCATTCCCAGAGTCGAATATAGGCTGCAAAAATAGGCCACATTAGTAAGCTATTGGCAACTCAAACTCAGTGGTGGAAAAAGTACCCATTGTCAAACTTGAATAAAAGTAAAGATACCTTAATAGAGAATGACTCAAGTAAAAATGAAAGTCACCCAGTAAAATACTACTTGAGTAAAAGTATTTGGTTTTAAATATACCTAAGTATCAAAAGTAAAAGTATAAAAAAAATTTAATTCCTTATATTTAGCAAACCAGAGGCACCATTTTCTTGTTATTTTAATGTATGGATAGCCAGTTGCACATTCCAACACTCAGACATAATTTACAAACGAAGCATGTGTTTAGTGAGTCCGCCAGATCAGAGACAGTAGGATGACCAGGGGTGTTCACTTGATAAGTGCGTGTTTTGAACCATTTTCCTGTCCTGCTAAGCATTCAAAATGTAACAAGTGTCAGGTGTCAGGGAAAACTTATGGAGTAAAAAGGACATTATTCTCTTTCGGACTGTAGTGAAGTAAAAGTAAAAGTTGTCAAAAATAAAATAGTAAAGTACAGATACACCTGCTTAAGTAGTACATTAAAGTATTTTAAGTTAAGTACTTTACACCACTGCTCAAGCTTTTACCAACTGCACAGGTTTACACTTTATTTGGTCTGTGTATGGTCTAATGAACAAAAGCCTGAATTAATGTAATAATCCTAACTGATACTTAACTGAACTATTGAAAAGAAATAGGCCTAACTGCTTGTACTTTGTGCAGGTTGTGTATCCATAATCCATCTACCATGTTGATGTCCTTCCAAATTGGGGATTTCACTTGCGCAGCACCTGTTTCCATGATGCTATTGTAGCCTATTCCTTTAACCTTTCTTTTTATTTCTCCGGTTAGGCCTACGTTAGCCATTTTAGCATCAGTTAAGCTATGCAGGGAGTAAACTTGCAAATGAGACATTCTCACGTGGGGAGAGGGAACATTATAACATTGTAGCACCACACAAATAGGCCTATGGGACAGTTCCCGGCCCCATCAAATCAAATCGATTTATAAAATCCTTCTTACATTAGCAGATGTCACAAAGTAATACACAGAAACCCAGCCTAAAACCCAAATAGCAAGCAATGCAGAAGCTTGGTGGCTAGAAAAACTCCCTAGAAAGGCAGGAACCTAGGAAGAAACCTAGAGAGGAACCAGGCTCTGAGGGGTGGCCAGTCCTCTTCTGGCTGTGCCGGGTAGAGATTATAAGAATACACGTCCAGATTGTTCTTCAAGATGTTCAAATGCTCATAGATGACCAGCAGGGTCAAATAATAATCACAGTGGTTGTAGAGGGTGCAACAGGTCAGTACCTCAGGAGTAAATGTCAGTTGGCTTTTCAAAGTCGGGCATTCAGAGGTCGAGACAGCAGGTGTGAGTGAGTGAGTGAGTGAGTGAGTGAGGGAGGGAGGGAGGGAGGGAGGGAGGGAGGGAGGGAGGGAGGGAGGGAGTGAGTGAGTGAGTGAGTGAGTGAGTGAGTGAGTGAGTGAGTGAGTGAGTGAGTGAGTGAGTGAGTGAGTGAGTGAGTGAGTGAGTGAGTGAGTGAGTGAGTGAGTGAGTGAGTGAGTGAGTGAGTGAGAGAGAGAGAGAGAGAGAGAGAGAGAGAGAGAGAGAGAGAGAGAGAGAGAGAGAGAGAGAGAGAGAGAGAGAGAGAGAGAGAGAGAGAGAGAGAGAGGGAGAGAGAGAGAGAGAGAGAGAGAGAGAGAGAGAGTCGAAAACAGCAGGTCCGGGACAAGGTAGCACATCCAGGGAACAGGTTAGGGTTCCATAGCCACAGGGAGAACAGTTGAAACTAGAGAAGCAGCCCGACCAGGTGAACTGGGGACAAACAGGATTCATCAGGCCAGGTAGTCCTGATGCATGGTCCTAAGGCTCAGGTCTCCGGGAGGGGAGGGAGAGAGAATTAGAGGGAGCACACTTAAATTCACACAGGACACCCAGGTAAGACAGGAGAATTACACCAGATATAACAGACTGACCCTAGCCACCTGGCACATAGACTATTGCAGCATAGATACTAGATGCTGAGACAGGGGGGGTCGGGGGACACTAAGGCCCTGTCCGACGATACACTTGGACAGGTCCAACCAGGCAGGATATAACCCCACCCACTTTGCCAAAGCACATCCCCCACACCACTAGAGGGATATCAACAGACCACCAACTTACACACACTCTCTGTTTTATAAGATGTTATTTTATATTTGATTAACAATACAAAACATACACACGACTACATCATACAAACATCACTACATCACACCTGCCTAGACCCACTAGCCCCCACCCCTATCTCCAGCGCCCTTATCAGTTTCTGCCACATGGCCTCAAACTGTTTGATTTTGTTTCTCTCCATCGCACACACTCTTTACATTTTTAGATAGGGTAATAAAGCATTTGACTTTTCCATTGTGTAAATGACGGACGATTGGCCAATTTCCCGGTTTTTGTATACTTACAAAAAAAAGATAATTGATGAGAAAAGTATTGTCCAACCAAGGGCTGTTGCGGTGACCATATTACACATCGGTGGTCATGAGTCAAATTCCACGTAACCGTTTAGGCACTGACCGTTTAGTTATGATAATTAGGCTACTCCAAGCTCTGATGCTACTGATGGTCATTAGTAGCCTACCAAACTTGCTAACTGCTCGGTACTCAAGACTCTATTGTCCCTCTAATCACTTATAAATCTAATCAAACACTTCATGAGAGCCCATGAGCTCATGTTGCACAACATTTCTATTGGCTACGCAACTGAGTGATGGCCTACTTTTCTCATCAATGATATTTTTTTTGT
This sequence comes from Salvelinus fontinalis, assembly GCF_029448725.1. Classification (NCBI taxonomy): domain Eukaryota; kingdom Metazoa; phylum Chordata; class Actinopteri; order Salmoniformes; family Salmonidae; genus Salvelinus; species Salvelinus fontinalis. The sequence goes on from NC_074682.1 coordinate 19,343,192, forward strand.
AAGTATACAAAAGAAAACTGGAAATTGGCCAATCGTCCGTCATTTACACAATGCCCTATCTAAAAATGTAAAGAGCGTGGGCGATGGAGAGAAACAAAATCAAACAGTTTGAGGCCTGGCAAAAACTCTACTATATTTATTTATCAACTTTCCTAATATTAAGCACATTCCTTACCTGGCTGGTATGAAAATAAATAAACCACGGGAAAGCGTCCTTCATTTGCTATTTTTTTTAATCCCTTTTTCTCCCCAATTTCGTGGTATCCAATTGGTAGTAGTCTCATCGCTGCAACTCCTGTACAGACTCGGGAGAGGCGAAGGTCGAGAGCCAGGCATCCTTCGAAACACAACCCAGTTTCGAGACAGGTGCATGAGCCCGCTGCACTGCTTCTTGACACAATGCACATCCAACCCGGAAGCCAGCCGCACCAATGTGTCGGAGTGCACTGGTCAGCGTGCACTGCACCCAGCCCGCCACAGGAGTTGCTAGTGCACAATGAGACCAAACCCTCCCTAACCCGGTCGGCGCTGGGCCAATTGTGCGCTGCCCATGGACCTCCCGGTCGCGGCCGGCTGCGACAGAGCCTGGGCGCGAACCCAGAATCTCTGCGATGCAGTCTTAGACCACTGCGCCACCTGGGAGCCCCTCATTTGCCATTTAAGTGTATAGATGACGTGCATTTTCTCCCACTGCCCCAGTTTCGAGACAGGTGCATGATAATAGTCCATTCTAAATCAAAACAAATTTTCCCACATGATTTAGTATATGTAAAGACAAGATTAAATCAAGAATAGTCTGATGGGTGTCAATAATATAACTTGTGAATGATGCCCAGCATAAGGCAAGAAACCATGTCTTTTTTTTGTGCAACTTTTTGAATCATAGTCACACACCTGATGTAGCCTAGCCCATAGGCCTATATGTTTTGATAAGGTTTGTATCACATCTAAAGTGGCCAAATAACTTCTTAAAATGAAGCACACGAATCTGCTTTACAAGGGGTGTAGAGCCTCACTGGCAAACATAAGCAGGGAGTGAGTTTTAAGTTTGGGGAAGATCATTTTCACCATGAAGATGCACCTTTAGAATAAAGCATTCCATGCATAATCACATTTGTGGTCACTTTTGATAATGGTGTTTTCCCACTAATGGAACATTACTGCCATCTGTGCATTGCCGTGTTTATAATGTAAAGAAATAGCCTAATAGTATTCTATTCTGTGCATTTGGGGGTGGTATGTAGCATAGTGGATAAGCCTAGTGGTTAGAGCATGGGACAGTAACCGAAAGGTTGCTGGATCGAATCCCCGAACTGACAAGGTAAAAATCTGTCGTTCTGCCACTGAACAAGGCAATTGACCCATTGTTCCCCTGTAGGCCATCATTGTAAATAAGAATTTGTTCTTAAATTACTTAAAAAAAATTAAAAAAATCTTTGAGTTTAACCTGTAGTTCTTGACTCTCTTCAGAAGTAAAAATAAATCATATTCCTGCTTAAATTTAGAAATGTTGTTTTCTTCTTTAACTTTTATGGGCTTTTTCTAAAATAGTGATTTCTTTTTCTTTAATTTCTACATCAGATTTAACTTTTGACAAGTAGGAGATTATCATTCCCTTAATGTACACCTTAATTAAAGACATCTCAAATTATATCGGGGGTCGTCTTTTCTCTGTCCTCTATGTCTACATTTGTAGATGCACTCTGTTCACTCTCCAAATTCTGTCCCTAAATGTATTTTCTATTGGTGTTATTAAGCATGATACTGGAGAATGATCCAATATCAGTAAATCATTAATTTTTTAATCCAGTGAATTTTTTGGGAAGAAAATGTAGTCAATTCTTGAATAGCTTTTCTTACTTCGAGAAGGAGGAATCAGTTCTCAGGTCAGATGCTCATTGTTAGATTCCCAAGTTAAACCAATTGGAGCCAGATTCCATTGCATTCCAAAGCTTGGGGACAAATGATTGCTGGACTCAACACTCAGGGATTCCTAAACATTGATCAGCTTGTTTTTTGAGACATAAAGCCACTTTTTAATCATCTGGGTTTAGGCTTATTTGTTAGCAGAATTCCTTCACTTTGGTGAGGGAGCAAACAAACGTCAACAGACATAACTGCCTGACTCTCTGGGGAAACGCTGTTTCTGCTCAACCATCTGACAAGACACTCATGGGCCATGGCCCAATACTTTGGTAACCAGGCTGAGGTGTGTTTGAGGCGGCATTCTATCTGGGCAGTGAGTGGTACCTGGGACATTGGTCAGGGCAGGGTAAGGACTTAGTCAGTTTGTGCTGGAGTTAGCGCCTAACCCATTAGGGACACTGCCTGACTACCCATTGTTCCCCAAAGCTCTTTGTGAAAATGCCAGAAAAAAAGAACACACTATAAAAAAATGAATTCTGTAACATCTTTATTAGGATAATTCAAATTGCTTGTATATCATCCACACTCAGTAATCATGAACAGAATAATAATACTGGTAAGTGGTTTTCAGATTGTTCACATTATAATGTTACACAGACAGAAGGGAAGTACATACATGGACGTTTAATTATTGTATTTTTTTCATATGTATTTGTTACCTGGTTAATGCAAGCTATAATCTCTGGAGCTCAAGACACAGGTTTAATTAATTATCATCATCATCATCAATATTATCAGACAGTCTAATTAGGCCTATTTTTATTAATTGCACAAACTTTTGAAAGTCATACAAACCTGAATTACTTTGTTTATAGAATTCAAGACAGAGAAAACATGACAGATAACAGTAATGGTTATACAGAAAAGCTTGGCCGAGCTGACTGTTCTAATTGCAACTAGGTTCTTCTGGGCCTTTTTCACTGGGGCCTTGTGCTTAAATGGACTCAGCTAGCTCGCTCTAGGAGGTGTATGAAATTATTCTTCATTTCACAGTAGTCTGACCGCAGCTTAAAAAACTAGTCCTTTCATTTGAATCATGAGCGACCATTTGTAAACAGAGCGGGTAGAAACACTTTTCCCATTTACAATTGTTAACACTAACATCAAAAACTTCCCACAAACCAACACATAAAACCCCTTTAGAGCAAGGGCATCTTGTGTAATGAAAAGGTAACTACACTGAACATAAACCCTACATGCAGGATTACCTTGACAAAGGAGAAATGCTCACTAACAGGGATGTAAACTAATTTGTGCAGAAAAGTTGAAGAGAAATAAGCTTTTTGTGCATATGGAAAATTACTGGGATATTTTATTTCTGCTCATGAAAAATGAGACCAACACTTTAAATGTTGCGTTTGTGAGGTAAAACTACTGCTGATACCTTACTGTAACTCTGAGATGAAATCCTGATGGTTTCGTAAATACAATGTGCACAAACAGGCATACTAACACATAGCACAACTTCATGCACTTTGTCAACACTATGTAGGAAACTTCAAGAATTATACAATTGTATACCACATATTTCTTCCACAATGAAAAAGACGTCCAGTTAAAATGGTCTGTGGCATAGCACCTAGCACAGAAAAAGAGAAACTATAAACAGACTCAACCCACAGGCAATACAACATTCAGGACAACACATCTAAAAACATAACCAAAATCTAGTTTTATGTACAATACTCCAAAATACTTATGTTTAACTCTACCAATCGACAACTTACTTTTTCTACCGGAATATTTCTACCTAAGAACTGCAACCCCATCAGTGTGACAATCAGACTGCAGGGCTACATCTGATTGGAGAAGGAGGTGGGTCCGCCCACAGGACTGTATTCTGATACCTGCTCCTGGTCTCCCTGGGCGCTGTAGCCTCCTGACTGGTCAAAACTGCCCTGGTTGTAGGGCTGCTGCTGGTTGAATGTCTCAGCCTGTTTTTCAGGAGGCGCTCCAGCGTACCGAGCTGGTCCTCCTTTATGCCAACCAGTCTCCTTGAAGACAAACCAGATGTTTCCTGCCCACAGGACGAAGTTTAGGAAGCCAAAAACCTGGGGAGAGACAGAGGTAACACTTGATTTGGATAGTCCATCTGTAGATGCTCTAAATACAAGTAAGATCAGTAAGATTTCAACTATCTACTAACCCTAACCTTAACCCTTATCCTTACCCTAACCCTAACTATAACCCTTATTCTAAACCTAACTGTAACATTAGCAAGCAGTTGCTTATCAACAGATAGTTTGTTGATAGTATGACCATCTGTAGAGTATCTACAGATGGACTAGCCGGACTATCTAAATAAAGTATGACCGAGACAGAGTATCACAGCAAAACAAACATACTATGGTTTAAAATGTGTGTTTTGGTAGTGTGCAGTTCACAGTCTGACGCACCACAGAGGTATTGAGGCCTGACCAGCGGGGTCCTTGCACTGAGCCACACTTGTTGGTCATGACCTTACAGGCAGACATGAGCTCCTGCACCTCATCTGGGTCTGTGGCCACCTTGATGTCCGACAGGGCTTTAGCCCAGGCTGAAGAACTGACCAGCCACATGAAGGAGAACACCACGGTCACTATAAAGTCCTGAGGGGGAGGGGGACATGTTACTGAATATTGTTCAAGTTACTGTTTGCACAACCAGCAGATGTCAAAGGTGCAGGGAGTACAACATACAAAATATATTGTCTGAACTATACACTGCTCAAAAAAATAAAGGGAACACTTAAACAACACAATGTAACTCCAAGTCAATCACACTTCTGTGAAATCAAACTGTCCACTTAGGAAGCAACATTGATTGACAATAAATTTCACATGCTGTTGTGCAAATGGAATAGACAAAAGGTGGAAATTAAAGGCAATTAGCAAGACACCCTCAATAAAGGAGTGATTCTGCAGGTGGTGACCACAGACCACTTCTCAGTTCCTATGCTTCCTGGCTGATGTTTTGGTCACTTTTGAATGCTGGCGGTGCTCTCACTCTAGTGGTAGCATGAGACGGAGTCTACAACCCACACAAGTGGCTCAGGTAGTGCAGCTCATCCAGGATGGCACATCAATGCGAGCTGTGGCAAGAAGGTTTGCTATGTCTGTCAGCGTAGTGTCCAGAGCATGGAGGCGCTACCAGGAGACAGGCCAGTAAATCAGGAGATGTGGAGGAGGCCGTAGGAGGGCAACAACCCAGCAGCAGGACCGCCACCTCCGCCTTTGAGCAGGAGGAGCACTGCCAGAGCCCTGCAAAATGACCTCCAGCAGGCCACAAATGTGCATGTGTCTGCTCAAACGGTCAGAAACAGACTCCATGAGGGTGGTATGAGGGCCCGACGTCCACAGGTGGGGGTTGTGCTTACAGCCCAACACCGTGCAGGACGTTTGGCATTTGCCAGAGAACACCAAGATTGGCAAATTCGCCACTGGCGCCCTGTGCTCTTCACAGATGAAAGCAGGTTAACACTGAGCACATGAGCACATGTGACAGACGTGACAGAGTCTGGAGACGCCGTGGAGAACGTTCTGCTGCCTGCAACATCCTCCAGCATGACCGGTTTGGCGGTGGGTCAGTCATGGTGTGGGGTGGCATTTCTTTGTGGGGCCGCACAGCCCTCCATGTGCTCGCCAGAGGTAGCCTGACTGCCATTAGGTACCGAGATGAGATCCTCAGAGCCCTTGTGAGACCATATGCTGACACATGCACATTTGTGGCCTGCTGGAGGTCATTTTGCAGGGCTCTGGCAGTGCTCCTCCTGCTCAAAGGCGGAGGTAGCGGTCCTGCTGCTGGGTTGTTGCCCTCCTACGGCCTCCTCCACGTCTCCTGATGTACTGGCCTGTCTCCTGGTAGCGCCTCCATGCTCTGGACACTACGCTGACAGACACAGCAAACCTTCTTGCCACAGCTCGCATTGATGTGCCATCCTGGATGAGCTACACTACCTGAGCCACTTGTGTGGGTTGTAGACTCCGTCTCATGCTACCACTAGAGTGAGAGCACCGCCAGCATTCAAAAGTGACCAAAACATCAGCCAGGAAGCATAGGAACTGAGAAGTGGTCTGTGGTCGCCACCTGCAGAACCATTCCTCTATTGGGGGTGTCTTGCTAATTGCCTATAATTTCCACCTTTTGTCTATTCCATTTGCACAACAGCATGTGAAATGTATTGTCAATCAGTGTTGCTTCCTAAGTGGACAGTTTGATTTCACAGAAGTGTGATTGACTTGGAGTTACATTGTGTTGTTTAAGTGTTCCCTTTATTTTTTTGAGCAGTGTATATTGCCGCATGGAAGCACTACAAACACATAGCCTACTATCTTATTCAAAATGTAAAATTGAACATGGAAAAGCGTGAAAGGTGAGCAGCTCACGATCAGAGGGCCTCGGTTGTTCTCGCGGTACTTGTTCTGGAAGAAGATGTAGACTATGGTGGCCATGAAGGAGTAGAGGAAGGCGAACACAGCGATGGTGACAAAGAACTCAGCCGAGGAAGTGTAGTCCCCGATGAGAAAGAGCCTCTCCCTCCTCCCCCCCTCACACAGCGGAGCCTCGAAGGACACCTGGTGCAACCTTCCACAGAGAGGGGGGAACAGAGGAGTCTAAAACACCTGTAGTCACTCTTTAAATAATGGAGGAAATAAGTCTGTTAAAAGTAATCAAAAGACCACTGAGGCTCTTATCTCGTGTGTCTCTGAGTGAAATATTAGCAAAGCTACCACTGACAGCATTTCAGACATCTTGTCTGGTGCTAATAAATGTGTTTGGCCTCCGTTTACAGTGCGAAACAGATGGATCTTAATTGCCTTGACTAAATCTTCCATATGGTGTTAGAAAATACATCTGACATTGTCTCAAATATTAACCCACTAGGCTGGTGTTGAAACGTATACTTTACACGCACGCACATTCGTACGCAAATAAACAGTAACACATTGACAAAGAAGGCATTTTAATGAGGGGCAATGGTTCTGGAGATGGTGACTCCTATTCTCTTTGGATTATTTAAAATGTTAATGGGGCTGCACTGCACTCTTTTTACTGACGCTGATCTTATCGACTCGTTCAGTCCGAAGAACAAATATTGACTAATTTCATTAATTTGAGTCAGTAATGCCCAGACCGCGCAGGACCCCCTACCGGCGAACGATTACCTAAAAACAAATGATTCTACAAGCCTCTCGTTCATCATTGGGGGCTTATCGGAGCTGTCATTTGTGACTGGGATTTACAAAAATGTGCTTCAAACATTTGTGATGGCTAGGCATATAAATACGATTATTTATTGATACCTTTGAAATTAGGTTAAATTGTGGCCGCAACCAGACTAGATTGTAGATAACTCTTTTTGAAATTACTTGACTGCCGCGAGGGAGATAAGCACGTTTACGTTTGACGTTTGCAAACTACAGTAGCCCCCCAATCGATTAATGAACGAGTTCGAGTTTGTTGAGCAAAGGCAGGCTGTGAAGGCTGTGTTTTGGTTCGACAAAGCTGTGTCCATCAATAACATTCAATAATCAATTAATTACATTCACTCTTGCACCATACGATGCATTATTAGTTGTAAATATGTATTTTAGTTCCCCTTGCTGCATTCAGCATGATCTATTTTCCTGCGCGTACATATGACAGACCGTTGGTGGTTGGAGTACGTCTCTGGAACCGCTGAGCCGGAGAAGCACATAATGATCCAGCTGTAGGATTCATTGTGGCAAGCAGGTCAAACTAAAATGAATGAGTCACTCGGCAAAATGTATCATGACCCTCGAGTCAGTAAAATTAGTCTTTTAAAAAGAAAGAATCGTTCGCGAACTGCACATCACTAGTTACAATTATCTGTCTGAAATGTTACTAGAGAGTGTTTCGTACCTAAAAGGATAGGCAAAATCGATGCCAATACTGAGGTTGCTGCTGGCCTTGTCAAGCTGGCAGTCCACACTGACCCACAGCTGTCCACTGTAGCCTCCACATGTCGCAAATGCAAAAATTGAAAAAAGCTGTTGAGAAACACAAACAAAAACCACAACATTATTGAATTGGAACTCTGTTCAGGAGTAAATTGCCTAACCATTTAATAACTAATCTGTTTAAAGTCTGAGAGGACATTACTAAAGACCCAACAAACTGAGAACTAGAAGAACCTCAGGGCTAACATGTCTTGCTGTCATTTCCTCTAAAATATTTATGCATCCATCAATTCAAATCAAACTTTATTTGTCACATGCGCCGAATACAACTACTGTAGGTAGACCTTACCGTGAAATGCTTACTTATAAGCCATTAACCAACAGTGCAGTTCATGAAGATTTAAGAAAATATTTACCAAATAAACTAAAGTAAAAAAATAAAATAAAAAAGGTTACACAATAACGTAACAATAACGAGGCTATATACAGGGGGTACTGGTACAGAGTCAGTGTGTGGGGGTACATGTTAGTTAAGGTAATTTGTACATGTAGGTAGGGGTGAAGTGACTATGCATAGATAATAGCAGCAGAGCACAAAACAAATGGGGGGGGGGGGGGGGGGGGGGTCAATGAATAGTCCAGTGGCCATTTGATTAATTGTTCAGCAGTCTTATGGCTTGGGGGTAGAAGCTGTTAAGGAGCCTTTTGGTCCTAGACTTGGCGCTAAGGTACCGCTTGCCGTGCGGTAGCAGAGAAAACAGTCTATAACTTGGGTGACTGGAGTCCATGACAATTTTATGTGCTTTCTTCTGACACCGCCTATTATATAGGTCCTGGATGGCAGGAAGCTTGGCCCCAGTGAGGTACTGAGCCCTACGCACTACCCTCTGTAGTGCCTTGCGGTCAGATGCCGAGCAGTTGCCATACCAGGCGGTGATGCAACCGGTCACTATGCTCTTGATGGTGCAGCTGTATAACTTTTTGAGGATCTGGGGACCCATGCCAAATCAGCTGTCATGTCAAAGATAAACATGAAGGCCAAGCTAGCAGCACTATTCCATCTAAACAATTATTTTGTATTCCGGCAGGCAAAGCAGTGGTCAATTTCAATTAGGCCTCCTCCCACACACAGGTAATTCATATCCACAACCACTATAGAAAAGGCCCATAGAGTTGGTGGAATCGTTGTTTAATTAATTGCCATTTGCGCAGCTGGGCCAGAGTGCTTTAATTAGGTCAGTCGGAAATGTCCGACAGATCTCATCTCATTAAAAGGAGGAAATCGCCCCAACTCTGTCTAATCCAGACATTCTGTGCGTCCACGATTCTGTTATCTTTCATCAAAACTATCTGTAGCGATCGGGAGAGCGGGTCATCAGTTATTGTTTATAGTTATTACCGTGGAGCGCAGCTTGGAGCGCACGCTTCAAACCTATTGTGTTATGTCAATGGGCAATGATCACGGCCCTATAGATCATCACAGGTCAATTATGCCATTGATATCTGGTTAAAATGTAACGAAATGACATGTACATATGAAAACAAACCTGGAAGGATGAAATATGAAATGTAATTATTATTTGGTGAATTGATAAATCCTGATATCAAACTGATTGAGATTATTGACTGAATAACTGATAACTGATCGATTTATTTGCATTATTATTCTCATGATTATGATTTATGGTTAGAATCCTAAATAACTCAATCATGATTCATATTGAATTTCTATTGAACTGAATTACCTAATTATGTTAATAATGAATGTTATGATTAGACTTTTGTGATTATGAATTTGATTGGATACATGTTATTCTTTTTCCTTTTGTTATGCAGCACAGACTGACTACCCAGTAAATATACCACATTGTGGTTAAAGGAATTCCTGCCTCAGTCTCCTCCAGTCCTCTCAACTTACCCATGACCACCTGTTCACCTTCACTATTGTCAGTCTGTCTAGCCCCCCACACAGATTCCAATAATCGTTCAACAACTCTCTCTGTGGTGGACTCACCCTGCAGACTTATACAGAGGCAGCGATACGGCTATGGCTAGCAATGTCTGGAGTACCCACACAAGGAAGAGTGAGACAGGTTGAGAAAGACAGAGACACACAGACGGAGAATGAAACAGAGAAGAAAATATTTTCAACGTGAAGGATCTTTATAGTGTAAATTACAGGCCTGACAAAGTACAGTTGAAGACGGAAGTTTACATACACTTAGGTTGGAGTCATTAAAACTCGTTTCTCAACCACTCCACAAACTATAGTTTTGGCAAGTCGGGTTAGGACATGTACTTTTTGCATGACACAAGTCATTTTTCCAACAATTGTTTACAGACAGATTATTTCACTTATAATTCACTGTATCACAATTCCAGTGGGTCAGAAGTTTACATACACTAAGTTAACTATGCCCTTAAACCACTTGGAAAATTACAGAAAATTATGTCATGGCTTTAGAAGCTTCTGATAGGCTAATTTACATAATTTGAGTCAATTGGAGGTGTACCTGTGGATGTATTTCAAGGCTTACCTTCACACTCAGTGCCTCTTTGCTTGACATCATGGAAAAATCAAAAGAAATCAGCCAAGACCTCAGAAAATAAATTGTAGACCTCCACAAGTCTGGTTCATCCTTGGGAGCAATTTCCAAACACCTGAAGGTACCACATTCATCTGTACAAACAATAGTACGCAAGTATAAACACCATGGGACCACGCAGCCGTCATACCGCTCAGGAAGGAGACATGTTCTGTCTCCTAGAGATGAACGTACTTTGGTGCGAAAAGTGCAGATCAATCCCAGAACAACAGCAAAGGATCTTGTGAAGATGCTGGAGGAAACAGGTACACAAGTATCTATATCCACAGTAAAACGAGTCCTATATCGACATAAGCTGAAAGGCCGCTCAGCAAGGAAGAAGCCACTGCTCCAAAACATTAAAAAAACAGACTACGGTTTCCAACTGCACATTGGGACAAAGATCATACTTTTTGGAGAAATGTCCTCTGGTCTGATGAAACAAAAATAGAACTGTTTGGCCATAATGACCATTGTTATGTTTGGAGGAAAAAGAGGGAGGCTTGCAAGCCGGAGAACACCATCCCAACCGTGAAGCATGGGGGTGGCAACATCATGTTGTGGGAGTGCTTTGCTGCAGGAGGGACTGGTGCACTTCACAAAATAGATGGCATCATGAGGATGGACAATTATGTGGATATATTGAAGCAACATCTCAAGACATCAGTCAGGAAGTTAAAGCTTGGTCGTAAATGGTCTTCCAAATGGACAATGACCCCAAGCATATTTCCAAAGTTGTGGCAAAATGGCTTAAGGACAACAAAGTCAAGGTATTAGAGTGGCCATCACAAAGCCCTGACCTCAATCCTATAGAAAATCTATGGGCAGAACTGAAAAAGCGTGTGCGAGCAAGGAGGCCTACAAATCTGATTCAGTTACACCATCTCTGTCAGGAGGAATGGGCCAAAATTCACCCAACTTATTGTGGGAAGCTTGTGGAAGGCTACCCGAAACATCTGACCCAAGTTAAACAATTTAAAGGCAATGCTACCAAATATTAATTGAGCGTATGTAAACTTCTGACCCACTAGGAATGTGATGAAAGAAATAAAAGCTGAAATAAATAATTCTCTCTACTATTATTCTGACATTTCACATTCTTCAAATAAAGTGGTGATCCTAACTGACCTAAAACAGGGAAACTTTACTTGGATTAAATGTCAGGAATTGTTAAAAACTGAGTTAAATGTATTTGGCTAAGGTGTATGTAAACTTCCGACTTCAACTGTAAAACAGTCAGAGGAAATACTGTCATTAGAGAAACCAATAGTCATAATCATAGACTCAACAGGGAGAGTTAGGCAAGCATGGTCATTCTGTAGCAGTTGAGTAGGAAAGGGAAAGGGGGATGCCTCCTCAGTTGTACAACTGAATGCATTCAACTGAAATGTGTCTTCCGCATTTAACCCAACCCCTCTGAATCAGAGCGGTGCGCGGGGCTGCCATAATCGACATCCACGTCTCCGGCGCCCAGGGAGCAGTGGGGTAACGGCCTTGCTCAGGGGCAGAATGACAGAACCTTTCGATTACTGGCCCAACGCTCTAACCAACTAGAGCGGGGCTGGACCCAGCAACCCTACAGTAACAGGGCAAGAACACTACCTACGCCATTAAGGTCCAGACCTGTTGGCTGTAGCTGTGCTGTGCCGACATGCAGATGGGCTATAATACTCCAATACACTTGTAATGTCTATGATTGGATCATTGAGGGAGATATGAGGGTCAGTACTGGAGTACCTTAAGGGAGGTGTTGGAAGAATGAGGAACAATAACATTTAATATGATTTAATACACTCCTGTCCTTAAAGCAATGCAGTGGTTTTGAGTGTGCTCCCTAATCCTAGAGCCTGGGGGATTGTCCTTCCCCTGAGGCCAGGACTAATGGGGTGTTACCAATTCTACCTGGGACTATCGGGAGGAATCACAGGCTGTGACAAATGCAGATCTGTAGTTTAATATTGCATAGGTTATCATTTCTATTGTAAAAATACAAACAAATAATTCTCTGTGGCAATGATAGAAGAAAATGCTACGGCTATAAGGAAAAAAACTGTGATTCCATGTATTCATTGTATCTGGTAAATTTCATAACGTAATGACAACGAAATGAAAGAAAGCAAAAGATACAACATCCCTTTGAGGGAACACCTCCCTGTCTATTGTTCTCCAGTGAGATGGTTCTAATACCTATTAAAACGCACATAGAAGTTCTACCTCAAGACACAGATTAGTGTTATAAGCCTGACATGGCAGCTTGGAGGTAGTTATATTAATCACAGTAGTCTACACCACTGAGCATTGAACCTCGGCTCCAAACTCTGTCTCAAACCAGGTATATGTACCCAGATACTTTTGTATAGTGTATCTGAGTGTATGTGGACACCCCTTCAAATTAGTGGATTTGGCTATTTCAGCCACAACTGTTGCTGACAGGTGTATAAAATCGAGCACACCGCCATGCAATCTCTATAGATAAAACATTGGCAGTAGACTGGGCTTATTGTCGAGCTCAGTGACTTTCAACGAGACACCGTCATAGGATGCCACCTTTCCAACTCGTCAAATTTCGGACCTGCTAGAGCTGCCCCAGTCAACTGTAAGTGCTGTTATTGTGAAGTGGAAATGTCTAGGATCAACAACGGATCAGCCGCGAAGTGCTAGGCCACACAAGCTCACAAAACGGGCCGAGTACTGAAGTACATCTGTCCTCGGTTGCAACACTCACTACCGGAAGCAACACAACACTCCATCTGGAAGCAACGTCAGCACAAGAACTGTTCGTCTGGAGCTTCATGAAATGGGTTTCCATGGCCGAGCAGCCTCACACAAGCCTAAGATCACCATGTGCAATGCCAAGTGTCGGCTGGAGAGGTGTAAAGCTGGCTGCCATTGGACTCTGGAGCAGTGGAAACGTTCTCTGGAGTGATGAATCTGGGTTTGGCAGATGCCAGAAGAACACTCCCTGCCCGAATGCATAGTGCGAACTCTAAAGTTTGGTGGAGGAGGAATAATGGTTTGGGCTAGGTCCCTTAGTTCCAGTGAAGGGAAATCTTAACGCTACAGCATATAATGACATTCTAGACAATTCTGTGCTTCCAACTTTGTGGCAACAGTTTGGAGAAGGCCCTTTCCTGGTTCAGCATGACAATGCCCCAGTTCACAAAGCGAGGTCCATGCAGAAATGGTTTGTTGAGATCGGTGTGGAAGAACTTGACTGGCCTGCACAGAGCCCTGACCTCCACCCCATCAAATACTTTTGGGATGAATTGGAAAGCCGACAGCGAGCTAGGCCTAATCACCCAACATCAGTGCCCGACCTCACTAATGCTTGTGGCTGAATGGATGCAAGTCCCCGCAGCAATGTTCCAACATCTAGTGGAAAGCCTTCCCAGAAGAGTGGCAGCTGTTATAGCAGCAAAGAGGGGACCAACTTCATAATAATGCCCATGATTTTGGAATGAGATGTTCGACGAGCAGTTGTCCACATACATTTAGTAATGTAGTGTATAATGATGAAATAACAGGATATATTTCTTTGTCATCACATTACAATTTACCTCCCATGAATGAACTGAATAGTACAGTATGACCCATAGCTGCTGTGGGCCTTTAGGTCTGGTGTGGGAGGCGAGGGCTGATGTCAAAGGTCATGGGGATAGCCTGTGTGTCAAGCTCTCCACCTACAAAGATGTTAAAGAAAGTTTTTCACAATGTATAGGGAACTAGGAGGTTTTCCTGGTTTAGTGGATCAATATTATCAACAAAGGTTTTGTATACATGGGGAGAACTACATCCCAAACATCCCTTCATTCCCATTGAATTCACCCTTGCTGCCTCTCTTCTAACTGAAAAAATGTATTATCTCTTAAAGGAGGTCTGGAGGAGAACAGGGTCATGGATCAGACATACTCTCCAAAAGCTCCCCTCCAACATCACCAGACCATCTTTCTCCTGGAACCCCCAAGGGAAACTGAAAAAGAGGGCACCCATGGAACACATGTTAATTGAATCAGGCACCAACAAAATAGACATAGGATGGAAGAAATGGGAGAGAACTAGCGTATGATGGATAGCAGTGGTCCGTGGCCTATGTTCCCCAAAGAGCAATGGGCCTAATACTTGATGGATTATACTTTGTTTTTGCCTCTGTGATTTGAAGAAATTATGTTGAACTACTTCAGTTATGCACTCCAAAGATGAATCTCATTAGTTATTTCCTTGTCTCCTCTCCTTCATACCCACTGATCTGAAACACAGGCTAGTTTCTTCATCGAAGACACAGGGTAGAGTCCCCCCAAGCGGTAAAGAGAGAAGCAGCAGTACTTCCACTACAAGTCCCTCTCAATGCATCTCAGCAGGACACACCATCTCCTCCTCTTTATCTTGGTCTCTCCAAGCCCATTTTCCATATAAAGCTATTTTCCTAAAGGCTGCTCAAAACCATGATCACCATAATCAGAGCTGACACCTACTTAGCATGCAGCTCCATTCCGCCATTACAGGCAGCTGGATGGCCAGCTTGCCAAAAGGAGGAGATGGCAGTTTGGTTTCAATTCCTGGAAAGGCTGATTAAATGTCTTCTGCCATTTTCAGATTATGCAGCTTGACCTCACACACTCACCTGGGTACGAGCGTCAATATTGACTAACTGGTCTATTAACCAATTTACCAATTTACTTAAGAGGTCTTTTCAAACAGCTCATAATTTTCACAACTTCACAGTATTATTCCAACCTCATAGCGCGGAAATGCAGTAAACAAAACATTAAGAACACCTGCTCTTTCCATGACATAGACTGACCAGGTAAATCGAAGTGAAAGCTATGATCCCTTATTGATGGGGGGGGGGGGGAAACTCAATATTAGGAAGGTGTTCCTAATGTTTGGTATACTCAGTATATATATATAAATCACAGGGAAATCATGTTTTAGACTGCACTGGGCCATTAAGAGTTTACAGTTCAGTTTGCTTCCCTCTACTGGAGGTAATGGGTACTACTGAGCACTAACTACAGTGAAGATGGAAGCCCTTCCATTAACGGACAATTCATTGAAAACATTTAACTTTTAATAATCCTAAATGAGGCATTTAAAACTGTTACAAAAGAGAGTGAAAGTGTATGCTTGAACTAATGTACAATAACTGAACATCACATTCGTCATATGCTGTACACCACATATTAACACAGCCAATATCAGGTGATCTGTGCCACCTTGTGGTGGTAAATGGATATTAAGGGGAAGGTAGTTTAGTAAGAGGGTAGTGTAGTAAGTAGGTAGTTCAGTAAGAGGGTAGTGTAGTAAGTAGGTATTGTAGTAAATAGGTAGACCGTACAGTCCAGTGTGGGAAGTGTTTCATTACAGTTTTTCTCAATTGCTAAAACACTAAAACCCATTGGCTGAACAAAGTTCTCAGTTGCCTGGACTCATTTAGCTAATTATGCAGTCTGTTGTCAATACCTTAAAACATTTCACATGGTAAAACACAATCTGCAGATCTCACTTAGACTTTTCAGCAAAACTCTAAACACATTCTCATTCTCAAAACACATTCTGCACTCTAATGCACATGTCATCCATACTGGTAAACACAAGTGGCAACAATCAAATACAAATAGAGAACACGTGTCATTGATTGAACACAGCCACTCAAAATTTATTTAACCTGTTTCAAATGATGCGACACAACCAATATAAGCCAGTTCAGAGAGCAAACAGGTTGTTGAAGGTGGGAAGGAGAAAGTCTGAGAATGGATAGAATAAACATTGTGAGAGGACGAGGACGAGTGCGTATGCGAGGTGGGCGACGAGGAGGAAGAGGAGGAGGGCAAGAAAGAGGAAGAGGAGGACGAAGAGGAAGAGGAAGACAAAGAGTGGAAATATCTGATGAAATTCGAGCAACAGTTATAGACCATGTTCTTGTCCATGGACTGACAATGAGGGAAGCAGGACTTAAGAGTGCAACCCAATTTGAGCCGATTTTCTGTGTCCACCATAATAAGGACATTCAGAGAAGAGAACAGGTACAGTATACTACTGTATTTTTGTAATTGCAAATTTACTGTACTACACTATATGCACCTGTTTCAATAGACATTTGTAAAGTTAATCACTGTATGTATTGTACTGCATGAATATGTTTTGTAACTGCACAACTACTTTTTGTGGAATTGCAAGGCTGCCACATGCAGGTGGAAGGACAGCTATATTCACTCGGGAGCAAGAGGCCGTTATAGTTGGCATGGTCCTTCAAGATAATGCAATACGACTCAGAGAAATTCAGGAACGAGTGCTACAAGACAACACACACTTCCAGGGAATCCTCCATCGTAACAGGATGCGAATGAAACAAGTATACAGAGTACCTTTTGAACGCAACTCACCAAGGGTGAAAGAACTGCGAGCTCAGTATGTGCAAGTAAGTGTACATTCAGAAACATTTACTGTAATCCAGATTGTCTACAGTACTAATACATACTATGTGAATGACATTACTCTTCAGTACATACAATGTATGTGAATCAGAAGCCTAATTGTACTCTACAGTATAGCACTGTCTCTGTACGACTTACAAAATCCTACATACAGTATATTGTATTTCTACACAGACAATATTTGACTTGGAATCCTTGGACAGACCCCATGAGTTCATCCTTGTCGATGAAGCAGGCTTCAATCTAACAAATAGGAGAAGGAGAGGCCGAAAAACATGATTGGACAGCGGGCCATTGTTGATGTCCCTGGTCAACGAGGTGACAATGTCACAATCTGTGCTGCTATCAGCAACCATGGTGTTCTACATCACCATGTTACACTCGGGCCATATAACACCCAGCACCTTCTAAGATTTATTGCCAATCTAAGAGATATTTTATTTGAGCAGCAGGTTCAAGAGCAGCAGGGTCAAGAGCTAAATGAGAATCCCATTCCCACCTATGTGATTGTCCCACACTATGTCAGTTTCCACCGAGCTGCTCAGGTAAGGGAATGGTTTCACATCAATGGGCAGTTTATGAACTTGTACCTCCCTCCATACTCGCCTTTCCTGTATCCGTTTGAGGAGTTTTTCTCCTCTTGGAGATGGAAAGTGTATGATAGACAACCCTACACCAGAGTAAATCTGCTGCAAGCCATGGATTTAGCCTGTGGTGATATAGGTGAGGAATCATGTCAGGGCTGGATATGGCACAAGAGGCTTCTTCCCCCGTTGCCTCAGGAGGGACAATATTGCTTGTGATGTCGACGAAGTGCTCTGGCCTGACCCAGCCCAAAGACAAGAAGAAGTGCTCTGGCCTGACCCAGCCCAAAGACAAGAAGAAGTGCTCTGGCCTGACCCAGCCCAAAGACAAGAAGAAGTGCTCTGGCCTGACCCAGCCCAAAGACAAGAAGAAGTGCTCTGGCCTGACCCAGCCCAAAGACAAGAAGAAGTGCTCTGGCCTGACCCAGCCCAAAGACAAGAAGAAGTGCTCTGGCCTGACCCAGCCCAAAGACAAGAAGAAGTGCTCTGGCCTGACCCAGCCCAAAGACAAGAAGAAGTGCTCTGGCCTGACCCAGCCCAAAGACAAGAAGAAGTGCTCTGGCCTGACCCAGCCCAAAGACAAGAAGAAGTGCTCTGGCCTGACCCAGCCCAAAGACAAGAAGAAGTGCTCTGGCCTGACCCAGCCCAAAGACAAGAAGAAGTGCTCTGGCCTGACCCAGCCCAAAGACAAGAAGAAGTGCTCTGGCCTGACCCAGCCCAAAGACAAGAAGAAGTGCTCTGGCCTGACCCAGCCCAAAGACAAGAAGAAGTGCTCTGGCCTGACCCAGCCCAAAGACAAGAAGAAGTGCTCTGGCCTGACCCAGCCCAAAGACAAGAAGAAGTGCTCTGGCCTGACCCAGCCCAAAGACAAGAAGAAGTGCTCTGACCTGACCCAGCCCAAAGACAAGAAGAAGTGCTCTGGCCTGACCCAGCCCAAAGACAAGAAGAAGTGCTCTGGCCTGACCCAGCCCAAAGACAAGAAGAAGTGCTCTGACCTGACCCAGCCCAAAGACAAGAAGAAGTGCTCTGGCCTGACCCAGCCCAAAGACAAGAAGAAGTGCTCTGACCTGACCCAGCCCAAAGACAAGAAGAAGTGCTCTGACCTGACCCAGCCCAAAGACAAGAAGAAGTGCTCTGGCCTGACCCAGCCCAAAGACAAGAAGAAGTGCTCTGACCTGACCCAGCCCAAAGACAAGAAGAAGTGCTCTGGCCTGACCCAGCCCAAAGACAAGAAGAAGTGCTCTGGCCTGACCCAGCCCAAAGACAAGAAGAAGTGCTCTGGCCTGACCCAGCCCAAAGACAAGAAGAAGTGCTCTGGCCTGACCCAGCCCAAAGACAAGAAGAAGTGCTCTGGCCTGACCCAGCCCAAAGACAAGAAGAAGTGCTCTGGCCTGACCCAGCCCAAAGACAAGAAGAAGTGCTCTGGCCTGACCCAGCCCAAAGACAAGAAGAAGTGCTCTGGCCTGACCCAGCCCAAAGACAAGAAGAAGTGCTCTGGCCTGACCCAGCCCAAAGACAAGAAGAAGTGCTCTGGCCTGACCCAGCCCAAAGACAAGAAGAAGTGCTCTGGCCTGACCCAGCCCAAAGACAAGAAGAAGTGCTCTGGCCTGACCCAGCCCAAAGACAAGAAGAAGTGCTCTGGCCTGACCCAGCCCAAAGACAAGAAGAAGTGCTCTGGCCTGACCCAGCCCAAAGACAAGAAGAAGTGCTCTGGCCTGACCCAGCCCAAAGACAAGAAGAAGTGCTCTGGCCTGACCCAGCCCAAAGACAAGAAGAAGTGCTCTGGCCTGACCCAGCCCAAAGACAAGAAGAAGTGCTCTGGCCTGACCCAGCCCAAAGACAAGAAGAAGTGCTCTGGCCTGACCCAGCCCAAAGACAAGAAGAAGCACATTGATCACATGTTTACTCCTTTGATTTATGTCTCTTTTAGTATTGTATACTGTAGTACAGTGCATTGTAGGCTGTATACTGTAGTACAGTGCATTGTAGGCTGTATACTGTAGTACAGTGCATTGTAGGCTGTATACTGTAGTACAGTGCATTGTAGGCTGTATACTGTAGTACAGTGCATTGTAGGCTGTATACTGTAGTACAGTGCATTGTAGGCTGTATACTGTAGTACAGTGCATTGTAGGCTGTATACTGTAGTACAGTGCATTGTAGGCTGTATACTGTAGTACAGTGCATTGTAGGCTGTATACTGTAGTACAGTGCATTGTAGGCTGTATACTGTAGTACAGTGCATTGTAGGCTGTATACTGTAGTACAGTGCATTGTAGGCTGTATACTGTAGTACAGTGCATTGTAGGCTGTATACTGTAGTACAGTGCATTGTAGGCTGTATACTGTAGTACAGTGCATTGTAGGCTGTATACTGTAGTACAGTGCATTGTAGGCTGTATACTGTAGTACAGTGCATTGTAGGCTGTATACTGTAGTACAGTGCATTGTAGGCTGTATACTGTAGTACAGTGCATTGTAGGCTGTATACTGTAGTACAGTGCATTGTAGGCTGTATACTGTAGTACAGTGCATTGTAGGCTGTATACTGTAGTACAGTGCATTGTAGGCTGTATACTGTAGTGCAGTGCATTGTAGGCTGTATACTGTAGTACAGTGCATTGTAGGCTGTATACTGTAGTACAGTGCATTGTAGGCTGTATACTGTAGTACAGTGCATTGTAGGCTGTATACTGTAGTACAGTGCATTGTAGGCTGTATACTGTAGTACAGTGCATTGTAGGCTGTATACTGTAGTACAGTGCATTGTAGGCTGTATACTGTAGTACAGTGCATTGTAGGCTGTATACTGTAGTACAGTGCATTGTAGGCTGTATACTGTAGTACAGTGCATTGTAGGCTGTATACTGTACAATGGACAAATTGTATGGCCCTGAACATTGTGCTTTCCATTTATTAACAGTACTGACTGCTCAATAGATTTTGACTGGTTGCAGGTTCATATCAACAAAGAACAAGAATTACAGTATCACAGAGACAAAGGACAAGTTTGTGAGATGCAGGGTACAGTACTGTAAAAATAGGGGTGCAAAGAGGAGGAAGAACAGAAAACAAAATTGCAAAAAAGCAGAGTAGTAATTTCTGATCAATTTTGAGCTACTATGATAGAACATGTTTTCGTTCATCAAAAGACAATGACCGAAAAATATGAATCTTTTTTTAGATTAAAAATGTACTTCTCCCTGAGAATTGTATGTTTTGAACAATGTGTTTTCTATTTTTCGGTGTATTGTTTACTGACTGCTTGAGAGTGT
This sequence comes from Salvelinus fontinalis, assembly GCF_029448725.1. NCBI lineage: Eukaryota > Metazoa > Chordata > Actinopteri > Salmoniformes > Salmonidae > Salvelinus > Salvelinus fontinalis. The sequence continues at coordinate 19,363,896 of NC_074682.1, forward strand.
ATATCATTTTGTTTATGATTTGAGAGCAGTGTTTGATTTTGAACACAGGTAAAACTGTTTTGAGGCAAATGTTTCATTTTGCGAGAGGAGTTAGAGGTTATGTAAATAGTGCTTGAAGATGAGGTTTTGTGTTTAATGTTTTCAGGAAATGGAGCAAGGTTTCAGAAATTGTGTTTTAGCAATTGAGAAAAACTGTAATAGTGCTGTAATGTGTTCCTGGTTAGGCTGCTGGCTGAGACAGCCTTATGTCATCTCCTTATTTAATTAACCGAGCTTCATATGTGCAGTGCATGAGAGAGTGTGAGTTGTGAGTGTGAGTGTGTGTGAGAGAGCGAGAGAGAGACAGAATCATAATTCTCATGATCATGTAAAATAAAAAATCCTAATTTCATTCTCTATGACACACGCCTATCCTGCATAAATCAAAGATCGATAAAGGTAAAGAAATCTCCATCTGACCATCCCATAGTCCTGCTCTCTGTCCTCTCCAAGGCAGTACAGTGGCTCCATATGTGTGCTAGCTGCTGTGGAGCATTTTGTATTCTCCCTAAGGTGGCATTGCAACAGAGGAGCATATACGGTGTCCAGCAGTGAGCAGAGCAGGATGCTAGGCTAGGAGAGGACATTCTAAAGCACATCTACAATGTACTGTATCAGTCTCTCCGTTCTCTTAACACCCCATTTACCAAGGTATACTGTAAGTCTCTTCTCATTGTCTAATCTCAAGCACAGAGAAGCACAGCAGGATGGCAGAAACAAATACATTCAGTGCTTTAAGTACTGCGATATGGCATTTACCTCTAACATCACACTGTTTTGGTTGAGAGGGATCAGGGGTTTATGAAAAGCAAACAAGCACGCACACACACAACCCACGGTGCACAGATGTCAGTTCAACGTCTAGTTTTGATTTACATTTGGTTGTTGTCAACTAACGTTTTTTTATTAAACGTGAAATCAACAAAAAGTGTCACCATGTCATTGGATTTAGGTGGAAAATTAGGTGAAAAAAATCCAATCAGTTTTCCATGTTGATTCAACATCATCACATGCCATTTTTTCGAAATGATGAGGAAACAATCTTAATTCAGTTTTTGCCCAGTGGAAGTGTTGGGTAGTAACAGGTTACATGTAACGGGGATTACGTAATCTGATTACAAAAAAATAACTGTAATCAACCCAGATTACTTTTTAAAAAATGAATCGGATTACATTCTTAAAAACAGTCGATTACATTTTGGACAATCTGATAAAACCTTTTCATTATTGCTGTTATAAATGACAGCGCACCATTAAGACTTCTCACATGCTCTCAGAAATTATATTGTTCTGCTGATTGCCCTTGAAGGGTGGATGGCTTCTTTTGCATTCAAACTGGTTGAATGAATAGAGGCTTCCAGAATATTTACACCTTGCCCAATGGTCAATCAGACAGCAGTCTGGACTACAGAGTTCCTGCTTGCTGCTTTGAAGCAGTGCAGTTTCACTCTCTCTCTCGCGCCTTTGTGAAATGCTTTCTGATTGTACAATATTTCAACATTTAATTGCGGGAAAAACACTGTATTGAAAGCAACAACTGTTGTTACTGTTGAAGAGAAAACGGTCCCAGCTTTCTGGTCTGATATGTATTTCATATTGAAAAAAGGGCACTCACGGCCATTAAAGGTGGGTGCTGTCATGACTCTCCTGTGAAGATCTGAAGGATCAGGTTACAGTGGGTATGCTCTACAGAGCGCTCTCTCTCGTAGAGCGGGAAGTTGGCTGTTTTATGACAGTCATAAATACAGAAACTCCTTTCCCCACTTCCGCCAAAATGAAAGTTGAGAATCCCTTTGTTACCACAGAGAAAGACTTTTCAGTACGGTAACCTCAAAAGGTTATATATATTTCTGTATTCTAATCAGTTTTAATGGTCACATCTAGGTTCCTGGATCAAATCCCCGAGCTGACAAGGTAAAAATCTATCATTTTGCTCCTGAACAAGGCAGTTAACCCACTGTTCCCTGGTAGGCTGTCATTGTAAATATGAATGTCTTCTTAACTGACTTGCCTAGTAAAATAACATATATGATGAAATATGAAACTATTTGTGAGAAGATGAAATGTGACTTTAGGCTTCTAAATGAGAAAATGTTTTTTTTCATGTAAAGATTATCCAGTCAGTGGCCACGCCATCATGAGCACAATCATTATAGCCAAACATCATGGAATGCCCCTTTCCCCAGAGTTAATATTTGTATTTTATTTTTTTATTTCACCTTTATTTAACCAGGTAGGCTAGTTGAGAACAAGTTCTCATTTGCAACTGCGACCTGGCCAAGATAAAGCATAGCAGTGTGAACAGACAACAACGCAAAGTTACACATGGAGTAAACAATAAACAAGTCAATAACATGGTAGAAAAAAGATAATCTATATACAATGTGTGCAAAAGGCATGAGGAGGTAGGCAATAAATCGAATAATTACAATTTAGCAGATTAACACTGGAGTGATAAATCATCAGATGATCAAGTGCATCATGTGCAAGTAGAGATACTGGTGTGCAAAAGAGCAGAAAAGTAAATAAATAAAAGCAGTATGGGGGTGAGGTAGGTAAATTGGGTGGGCTATATACCGATGGACTATGTACAGCTGCAGCGATCGGTTAGCTGCTCAGATAGCAGATGTTTAGTTGTTGAGGGAGATAAAAGTCTCCAACTTCAGAGATTTTTGCAATTCGTTCCAGTCGCAGGCAGCAGAGAACTGGAAGGAAAGGCGGCCAAATGAGGTTTTAGCTTTAGGGATGATCAGTGAGATACACCTGCTGGAGCGCGTGCTACGGGTGGGTGTAGCCATCGTGACCAGTGAACTGAGATAAGGCTGCACTTTACCTAGCATAGCCTTGTAGATGACCTGGAGCCAGTGGGTCGGACGACGAACATGTAGCGAGGGCCAGCCGACTAGGGCATACAGGTCGCAGTGGTGGGTCGTATAAGGTGCTTTAGTAACAAAACGGATGGCACTGTGATAAACTGCATCCAGTTTGCTGAGTAGAGTATTGGAAGCTATTTTGTAGATGACATCGCCGAAGTCGAGGATCGGTAGGATAGTCAGTTTTACTAGGGTAAGTTTGGCGGCGTGAGTGAAGGAGGCTTTGTTGCGAAATAGAAAGCCGACTCTAGATTTGATTTTGAATTGAAGATGTTTGATATGAGTCTGGAAGGAGAGTTTGCAGTCCAGCCAGACACCTAGGTACTTATAGATGTCCACATATTCTAGATCGGAACCGTCCAGGGTGGTGATGCTAGTCGGGCGTGCGGGTGCAGGCAGCGAACGGTTGAAAAGCATGCATTTGATTTTACTAGCGTTTAAGAGCAGTTGGAGGCCACGGAAGGAGTGTTGTATGGCATTGAAGCTCGTTTGGAGGTTAGATAGCACAGTGTCCAAGAAAGGGCCAGAGGTATACAGAATGGTGTCGTCTGCGTAGAGGTGGATCAGGGAATCGCCCGCAGCAAGAGCAACATCATTGATATATATAGAGAAAAGAGTCGGCCCGAGAATTGAACCCTGTGGTACCCCCATAGAGACTGCCAGAGGACCGGACAACATGCCCTCCGATTTGACACACTGAACTCTGTCTGCAAAGTAGTTGGTGAACCAGGCAAGGCAGTCATTAGAAAAACCGAGGCTACTGAGTCTGCCGATAAGAATATGGTGATTGACAGAGTCGAAAGCCTTGGCCAGGTCGATGAAGACGGCTGACCAGTACTGTCTTTTATCGATGGCGGTTCTGATATCGTTTAGTACCTTGAGCGTGGCTGAGGTGCACCCGTGACCGGCTCGGAAACCGGATTGCACAGCTGAGAAGGTACGGTGGGATTCAAGATGGTCAGTGATCTGTTTGTTGACTTGGCTTTCGAAGACCTTAGATAGACAGGGCAGGATGGATATAGGTCTGTAACAGTTTGGGTCCAGGGTGTCTCCCCCTTTGAAGAGAGGGATGACCGCGGCAGCTTTCCAATCCTTGGGGATCTCAGATGATACGAAGGAGAGGTTGAACAGGCTGGTAATAGGGGGTGCGACAATGGCGGCGGACAGTTTCAGAAATAGGGGGTCCAGATTGTCAAGCCCAGCCGATTTGTTTGGGTCCAGGTTTTGCAGCTCTTTCAGAACATCTGCTATCTGGATTTGGGTAAAGGAGAAGCTGGGGAGGCTTGGGCGAGTAGCAGCGGGGGGGGGGGGGGGGGGGGGCGTAGCTGTTGGCCAAGGTTGGAGTCGCCAGGAGGAAGGCATGGCCAGCCATTGAGAAATGCTTGTTGAAGTTTTCGATTATCACGGATTTATCGGTGGTGACCGTGTTACCTAGCCTCAGTGCAGTGGGCAGCTGGGAGGAGGTGCTCTTGTTCTCCATGGACTTTACAGTATCCCAGAACTTTTTGGAGTTAGAGCTACAGGATGCAAATTTCTGCTTGAAAAAGCTGTCCTTTGCTTTCCTGACTGACTGCGTGTATTGGTTCCTGACTTCCTTGAACAGTTGCATATCGCGGGAACTCTTCGATGCTATTGCAGTTCGCCACAGGATGTTTTTGTGCTGGTCGAGGGCAGTCAGGTCTGGAGTGAACCAAGGCCTATATCTGTTCTTAGTTCTGCATTTTTTGAACGGAGCGTGCTTGTCTAATATGGTGAGGAAGTAACTTTTAAAGAATGACCAGGCATCCTCAACTGACGGGATGAGGTCAATATCCTTCCAGGGTACCCGGGCCAGGTCGATTAGAAAGGCCTGCTCGCAGAAGTGTTTTAGGGAGCGTTTGACAGTGATGAGGGGTGGTCGTTTGACCGCGGACCCGTAGCGGATACAGGCAATGAGGCAGTGATCGCTGAGATCTTGATTGAAGACAGCAGAGGTGTATTTGGAGGGCAAGTTGGTCAGGATAATGTCTATTAGGGTGCCCATGTTTACGGATTTAGGGTTGTACCTGGTGGGTTCCTTGATGATTTGTGTAAGACTGAGGGCATCTAGCTTAGATTGTAGGACTGCCGGGGTGTTAAGCATATCCCAGTTTAGGTCACCTAAACAGAACAAACTCTGAAGCTAGATGGGGGGCGATCAATTCACAGATGGTGTCCAGGGCACAGCTGGGAGCTGAGGGGGGTCGGTAGCAGGCGGAAACAGTGAGAGACTTATTTCTGGATAGATTAATTTTTAAAATTAGAAGTTCGAACTGTTTGGGCAAAGACCTGGAAAGTATGACAGAACTTTGCAGGCTATCTCTGCAGTAGATTGCAACTCCTCCCCCTTTGGCGGTTCTATCTTGACGGAAAGTGTTATAGTTGGGTATGGAAATCTCAGAATCTTTGGTGGCCTTCCTAAGCCAGGATTCAGACACGGCAAGGACATCAGGGTTGGCAGAGTGTGCTAAAGCGGTGAGTAAGACAAACTTAGGGAGGAGGCTTCTGATGTTGACATGCATGAGACCAAGGCTTTGGTCTGGGGACATGCAGGGCCTGGGTTTACCTCCACATCACCCGAGGAACAGAGGAGTAGTAGGATGAGGGTGCGGCTAAAGGCTACCAAAACTGGTCGCCTAGAGCGTTGGGGACAAGGAATAAAAGGAGCAGATTTATGGGCGTGGTAGAATAGATTCTGGGCATAATGTGCAGACAGGGGTATGGTGGGGCATGGGTACAGCGGAGGCAAGCCCAGGCACTGGGTGATGATAAGAGAGGTTGTATCTCTGGACATGCTGGTCACAATGGGTGAGGTCACCGCATGTGTGGGAGGTGGGACAAAGTAGGTATCAGAGGTACGTGGAGTGGAACTACGGGCTCCATTGCAAACCAAAACAATGATAACTAGCCTGAACAACAGTATACAAGGCATATTGATATTTGAGAGAGACATACAGTAAGGCATAAAGTAATTGCAGGTCTTGATTGAGAGAGCTAGCTAAAACAACAGGTGAGGTAACAGCAGCTAGTCAGCTAACACAGCAACAGCAGGTAAAATGGCGATGACTAGGCAGAGAGGGTCGGATTAACTACACACAGAGCCTGAGTTAAAACACAGAGCCGACAGATAAAACACAAACAAACAGAATTGAGTACCGTAAATTAATGGACAGTCCAGCAGGCATCAGCTATGTAGCCAAGTGATCATATTGTCCAGGGGGCAGCCGTAGATGGAGCAGGGAAGCCGCCACTACGCTAGCACGTGGCGTTTAAAGTTAGTAGCCCGGGGGTGGACTGCTCAGACAGAGGGGGTCTGCTCAGGCGGAGGCCGGTTGAGGGCACAGCGGATGGGGTATTTGTCGGCAGACCAGACGTGGTGGTGCGGCGGGGCGCCGTGTCGACAGAGAATCCAAGCCAGATGGCGAAAGAGGTATTGTAGAATTTTGTTTGCTAACTGGTGCTAGCTTCGTGGCAGTGGTGCTAGCTGCAAGCTAGCTGTGAGGATCAGAAGTAGTGGCTCAGGGATTACGGCAGGAATCCGGCGTTGTTGTGGAGAGACAGTCCGATGCTGGTAAATTGGTGAGTAATATCCAGGCTTATAACAGGGCTGGTGTCTGTGCAGAAGGTAAAAGCTGCTAGCAGTGGCTAAAAATGACTAAATAGCTTGTAGCTGATTAGCTGGTTAGCTACTGGGGGTTCTTGAATGTGTTCCAAAGTTAAAAAATAATAGCGATTCCGTATCACATTGGGTGAGGTAGGTTACCGGAAGGTGTAATCGAATTAAAAATCGAAAAGAGATTAAAAAAAATTAAAATATATACAAAAAATACGAAAAATACAAAAGTACACGAGAGGACGAAACGAAACACGCCTACACTGCTACGCCATCTTGGATCATGACAAAATGTACATTTAGTCAAGATAACGCAGGGATGGGGTCCTCACATTGAAATGGCTACCACTCTATAGACCAAGCAGACTAAGGCGTGATCCGGATGTTGCAAAATGCTTTAAACAACTACATTACCAAAGGACAAGACCAGAGAGCATGTAGCAGTAGCTACATGTTGAAATGGTAAAGGAAATCTACAAACTAAAGACCAATTAGTCTGGTAATCTAAGAACAATGGTACTCTGAAAGATCGATTCTCAAGGACATTTCCGAATGGTACTCTGACGTATCCATTATAAAAAGCTAGTGGTTCCTCCTTTAAAAGTTGCGTCATACTGCGGCACACCTTGCATGCTGCCGCAGCATTCTGTGGCACGTCATTTAACTGTCAGCCATTTTTTCTGTTACTGCAAGTTATTGCTAGTTTGACAACCATAGGGAATCTTTGAGAAGCACTTGATAATATTCCGTATTGGCATTACCAGAGAATTAAACACCTTATAACATAGTATATGGGATTGATTTGATGAAATTTGGCTTAATTAATTTGATTAATATTATGGTGTTTCTATTCAGAGAAAAATGAAAAACGAAACCCTCAGGGTTTCCGTTAGGATGGAATGGAAAATATGGTGCTGTACAACGTGATGGTCAGGAGTAGGCTACAGGATTGGAGGATTCTAAATTGTTTACCTTCATTAGACAACTTTGTTCCAATATTTATGTAAAACAGGGAAATTTATTCCCGTAGTAATTCGTTATGGATCCATAACGAAATCAACATCTGCATTTGAAAGAGTCTTTTTTATCATTATTTTATTAACAAAATGTGTTTATTTGTTTATTAGGCTACTGTGCAGTCTACAATACATACTGTAGTAAACATGGGAAAGTGCCTAATTCCTTACAAAAGGGAGAGCAGGCCATGTCTGTACTACAGAATGCAGGGAACGAGGGAGACCGGTGTTATTTCATAGTTGTGATGTCTTACCTATTATTCTACAATGTAGAAAATAAGAAAAATAAAGAAAAATCCTGGAATGAGTAGGTGTGTCCAAACTTTTGACTTGTACTTGCTTAATTAATTTGATTAATATTATGGTGTTTCTATTCTATAAAATGTGAAAAACCCTCTGGGTTTCTTTTAGGATAGAACAGAAAATATGGTGCTGTACAACGTGACGGTCATAAATTCAGAGCATTGTCAGATTGTCCGTTTGTAAATTCAACCGTTTCGCTCTCGGGGCGCACACTGGACGTTCGGGCTAAAGAGTAGGGTTGATTTGAGCGTTCTGGCTTTACAACGGCAGTCAAGCACCTAAGCTAACGTTGGCTAGCTTTCTAGCTACTTCCAGACACAAATGAGACCACTGACCATTTTACTCGCCCTAGCAGAGCTGGTAAGGCAATTTTCGTATTAACCAGGGCGTTGGTTGGTGACTAACTGTGCTGCTGGAAACAATTTAATTACGCATTTTTGCCAACGGTTACTGACACTGGCCATATTCAACGTGTGTTGAGCCCTCGTAAATGAATTATTCTGCGCTCTGGTACAATCAGACGAGAGTGCTCTGAAATCGATGTAGAGAGCCAGACCGAATTTACGAAAGCCCCCGAATGTCAATTGAGAACGCACTATACCATGTAGCTAAGCTAAGAATGACGGGAATAATCAAGTCAATAAACATTGGGTAGTTAGATATATAACTACTAACGTTAGATAGCTAGCTAACATACCGGTACATACTGCTGGAATGATATGCTATGATATGTTCATAAGGACAGCGTAGCTAACAAATTGTCAGCCAACATAACGTGTAAGGTAACTTATTTGAAAAGTCATTACTTTATTACATTGAGTAGCAAGCTACCCCTTGGTCGTTAGGGCAAATCTGGTCTGTGATAGGAGTTTTGTTTTTCACACCTAACTCGGCTATTAGACTATTCTCTAGTAAAGGTTGAATAGTCTATTGTTCAGCTATTAGCCCCTTTCCCCAACTTGCAACAAATTGTTGTTGTTCCCATCTCGTTCCTTTCCCTCTTCCAGGTGTCATCATTCTGCACCTGAGTGGCTCGCTTGTGGGCGTGCTGGCAGAATATGGCAGCATCTTCGGTTGTGCGTCAAGAATTCTGCATACAGTAGCAAGTTTGTATGAAGGTGTGGTTATTCACAGGCAAATTGTTATATGCTATGGAGGTACATTTGTGTCTTTTTGTCGAGAGCAAACTTTTTTTATTTTCATTCAAAAATAATTGTTCTGAAAGTACCTTTTTCCGATACCAAGTAGCGGACACCTACGAAGAAGGACTGTGTGATGATGACATCTCAGGTAAGCAGCACTGGGCGTTCTTCCGTCCAACTTTTACATATCTAGTAGTTAGCTCCTACGATTCAGTGTCGGTTCACAACACAACACTATATTACATACATACAGTGCCTTGCAAAAGTATTCATCCCCCTTGACATGTTTCCTATTTTGTTGCATTACAACCTGTAATTGAATTGGATTTTTATTTGGATTTCATGAAATGGACATACACAAAATAGTCCAAATTGATGAAGTGAAATGAAAAAAATAACAAACGGAAAAGTGGTGTTGGCATATGTATTCACCCCCTTTGCTATGATGCCCCTAAATAAGATCTGGTGCAACCAATTACCTTTAGAAGTCACATAATTAGTTAGATTGCACACAGGTGGACTTTATTTAAGTGTCACATGACCTGTCACATGATCTCATTATGTATACACCTGTTCTGAAAGGCCCCAGAGTCTGCAACACTACTAGGCAAGCAGCACCATGTAGACCACTGAGCTCTCCAAACAGGTCAGGGACAAAGTCGTAGAGAAGTACAGATCAGGGTTGGATTATAAAAAAATATCCGAAACTTTGAACATCCCACGGAGCACCATTAAATCCATTATTAAAAAATGGAAAGAATATGGCACCACAACAAACCTGCCAAGAGAGGGCCGCCCACCAAAATTCACGGACCAGGCAATGAAGGCATTAATCAGAGGCAACAAAGAGACCAAAGATAACCCTGAAGGAGCTGCAAAGCTCCACAGCGGAGATTAGAGTATCTGTCCAAAGGACCACTTTAAGCTGTACACTCCACAGAGCTGGGCTTTACGGAAGAGTGGCCAGAAAAAAGGCATTGCTTAAAGAAAAAAATAAGCAAACATGTTTGGTGTTCGCCAAAAGGCATGTGGGAGACTCCCCAAACATATGGAAGAAGGTACTCTGGTCAGATGAGACTAAAATTTTGCTTTTCGGCCAACAAGGAAAATGTCTGGCTCAAACCCAACAACTCCCATCACCCTGAGAACAGCATCCCCACAGTGAAGCACGGTGGTGGCAGCATCATGCTGTGGGGATGTTTTTCATCTGCAAAGACTGGGAAACTGGTCAGAATTGAAGGAATGATGGATGGCGCTAATACAGGGAAATTATTGAGGGAAATCTGTTTCAGTCTTCCAGAGATTTGAGACTGGGACGGAGGTTCCCCTTCCAGCAGGACAATGACCCTAAGCATACTGCTAAAGCAACACTCGAGTGGTTGAAGGGGAAACATTTAAATGTCTTGGAATGGCCTAGTCAAACCCCAGACCTCAATCCAATTGAGAATCTGTGGTATGACTTAAAGATTGCTGTACACCAGCGGAACCCATCCAACAGTTTGCCTTGAAGAATGGGCAAAAATCCCAGTGGCTCGATGTGCCAAGCTTATAGAGACATACCCCAAGAGACTTGCAGCTGTAATTGCTGCAAAAGGTGTCTCTACAAAGTATTGACTTTGGGGAGGGGGGATGAATAATAATGCCCACTCTGAGAGCATTATGCTCAAGTTCTGTTTTTTTGTCTTATTTCTTGTTTGTTTCACAATAGAAAATATTTTCAAAGTGGTAGGCATGTTGTGTAAATCAAATGATACAACCCCCCCCCCCCCCCCCCAAGAAATCTATTTTAATTCCAGGTTGTAAGGCAATAAAATAGGAAAAATGCCAAGGGGGTGAATACTTTCACAAGCCACTGTACATACCATGGAATAAAAAATCATGTGATTATTAATCTCAAGCTAACTAAAAGCATTTAGCTACGAATGCCTGTTCTCACCATTTTCTGTTGAATTAATCTAACTTTCTTTCATGGCAACTCATAAGCAGACCATGTCATATTTGTTTCATAGTCGATATATAATCATATTTCATGACAGTGTAACGGTTAGCTTTTTTTACAGAAGGATGAAAGAACACAATATGTTTGTCAGGGAATGCTATTCTGATAAGTCAGATGAAGAGTTACACCAGAAAGTCAGCACCCTTAAGGCAAGGATGCCCCATGCGGGCTTTAGAATGGTCAAAGAAGTCTCAGAGCAATGGGCCATCATGTACAATGGAGAAGAGTTAGAGAGTCTTTGCAGTGTATAGATGGTGCAGGTATCATTGCATATTTCCCATCACCTAATGAACAACCACAATACCAGGCTGGTGTTAAGCTTTCTGTGCTGTATTGACGTATCCTGAAAATGACATCTGCTGCTTTAGATTGAACGGTCATATCTCAGTTATTGTTATCATATCTACAAAAAAAGAAGCTATTTTCTTTACTTTCGGAGAGCGAGCTGGCTCATTCATCCCCCTCCTCTCCCCTGTAACTATTCCCCAGGTCGTTGCTGCAAATGAGAACGTGTTCTCAGTCAACTTACCTGGTAAAATAACGGTAAAATAAATTTAAAAAAAGGGTCGAAAATTTAGCTATTGCCAGATGCTCACTGTCCGAGGAACAGGCCGTGGAAGCTTTATTGCTGGCAAACGTGTCCATAACCAGAGGTAATTAAACTGTTCTGTGTTCTTTTTCTCTCTTCCTCTGCCTGTCTTGTAAATGGAACCTGTCTCACATGCATTAAAAAAAACCTTAAGAAGTCAGCTGATCATTTTCAGATTTACACCACATAAACACAGCCATTTTCACTGGACTATCTGTTGCTATCTGTGGCTGCCAAGTCATGATTTCCCGGGGGTTAGCCTTGCAATAACCAAGTTGTGAGACACAGCCCTCTATATTTTAATGTTTCAGGTATACCCCGATAGGTGTCTGCATCACATACAGTATCTTCTATTGACAATATTTTCTATTGTTTGTCCTCATGTGTCTGTTTTTCAGCATAAAGTACTCTGTAGCCACTTAGTGTGGACACCAGGTGAGACCACACACATACACAATAACAGTCTCTCTTCTTCACTTCATCCCTCTCCCCCTTCTCCCTAAATCCTCTAGGTTATATCAGCTGTGTTGGTGAACCCCTCCCGCATCTGAACTGGCAGACACAGAGGGTACAGCATGATCATAGGTGAGAGGTCACTTGGTCGGGTCAACAGGAAGTATTATTAAAGAGATGCTTTACATTGAAATACAGATAGAGATGTAGTAGTCCCAGAGTTAATGATCCAAGGTCAGTTTTGCATTTCACCTCCTGATGGTTAAGATGACCGTGTTAGAATAAAAAAAAAACAAGGCTTAATCATGCTCTCTCTCTATCCATCTGTCTCTTGACCGCAGGTATGTTTTGATGTGAGAGAGGAAGCCAGTCCCGTCATCGCCGCCTCAGATAACCTTCGGGCCAACTGGGGGCCCAAGACTGGTTATGAGACACCGCTAGAGACACTGCAATTGTGATGAACTGAGAGAATATTAGGGTAGCACTGTAATTCATTAATCATATGCTGTCTGCCTCTATTCTTACCTCTTTCACTTTTCTACACCTCTCCCACCTCGTCTTTCTTCCTATTTTATAATGCACACCATACGTGCATTGAAGTAGAGATTGAACTTGTATTTATAATTACATTTGACTATTATCATAATTAAAATGCATATATTTTGTTTTTGTAACACCTGGATAATGAACTTTTTTCAATAAAGCGTTTCACATTCTCCACTTGTTGAAATTAAGTATCTCATTGAAATACTATCCTGTGTCCTCAGATTAATGCAGATGAAGGGAGTTAGATATGCATAGTTTTTTCTGTATATATGAATTACAAATCAGCATTTACTTAAATAATGTTTCTAGTCTGTTGCATAGTTATAAAGTGTAAGCATTGATGTCCCAGTAGCAGGAGTGGTAAACACTGTTGAAGTGTAGAATTGTAATACATACATGCAGACACAGCATCATTCAAAGAATGGAGTTTGATATGACGGAAAAATAATGTCTCAGAGATTCATACCTGAACCGCACATTTATTTGCCAAGGAAGAGTACATGATCAGTGAATATATTCAATGTACAGGCTACAATGTGGGGATCTTGTGTGGTAATAACTACAGTGCATGTATATAGGACTTGCATCCTTGGCACAATAAAGTTATTATATTCTACCCTATCCATAGGCTTCATTAATGCCATTCAGACTTGAAGTTGATACAACAACTATGATAGCTGAGGTTCATAGATTGGTATGAATATTAGTTCAGAACCTAACGTTTTAGGGTCCATACACAGATCGGCTACATACTGTAGCTAGCTACACATCCATAGGCATTCAGTTATTTTTATCCTCCACTACACAATAAGCAAGTAAATAGTTAGCTATGTTACTTCAGCTGCATTACAAGGCAAGCTTGCACAATTGTACATTCATTTTGCAATACATTTTTTAGCTAGCTAGATTCTTTACATCCACTGTTTCACAAGATGACAGCCTGGTTTGCTGGTTTTCTCAGGAGTCCCTAAAACATTAAACAACACAAATGACAAATTCATTCTCATGTCATAACACTAGCTAGCTAGCTGGCTAATGTTAGCTTGTCAGATAACTTGCTAAATAGCAATTTTCGTAAATTTACTTTATGACCAAAACAAATGCACAAACGTTTGTCTCTACAAACGCGCCCGGACTGGGCACCGGCTCCGAGGAAGGCTCCGGCCATGGAGCTGGGTTGGATGCCGCACCCGGACTGGGCACAGGCGCTGAGCTGGATGCCGCGCCTGGACTGGGCACCGGCGCAGAGGAAGGCTCCGGCCTTGGAGCTGGATTGGACGCCGTGCCTGGACTGGGCACCGGCGCAGAGGAAAGCTCCGGCATTGGAGCGGAACTGGACGCTGTGCCTGGACGCTGTGCCTGGACTGGGCACCGGCGCAGAGGAAGGCTCCGGCCTTGGAGCGGGACTGGACACCGTGCCTGGACTGGGCACCGGCGCAGAGGAAGGCTCCTGCCTTGGAGCGGGACTGGACACCGTGCCTGGACTGGGCATCGGTGCAGAGGAAGGCTCCGGCCTTGGAGCGGGACTGGACGGCGTGCCTGGACTGGGCACCTGCGCAGAGGAAGGCTCCGGCCTTGGAGCGGGACTGGACGGCGTGCCTGGACTGGGCATCGGTGCAGAGGAAGGCTCCAGCCTTGGAGCGGGACTGGACGCCGTGCCTGGACTGGGCACCGGCGCAGAGGAAGGCCCCGGCCTAGGAGAGGGACTGGGGAGACGCACTGGAGGCCTGGTGCATGGAGCCGGCACAGGTGGTACCGGACTGGTGACACGCACTTCAGGGCGAGTGCGGGGAACTGGCACAGGACGTACCGGACTGGGGAGGTGCACTGGAGGCCTGGTGCGTGGAGCCGGCACAGGTGGCACCGGACTGGTGACACGCACTTCAGGGCGAGTGCGGGGAGCTGGCACAGGACGTACCGGACTGGGGAGGCGCACTGGAGGCCTGGTGCGTGGAGCCGGCACAGGTGGCTTAAATATTATCCCCAATTAGAGACAACGATAATCAGCTGCCTCTAATTGGGAACCATACCAAGCACACCAACATAGAAATAGGTTAACTAGAACACCCCCCTAGTCACGCTCTGACCAAAACACCATAGAGAACTGAGGGCTCTATATGATCAGGGCGTGACAATTTAATAATATAACAGTCTTCATATTTAATGATAGTCATGCTACGACAGTGCATAGGCCTATACATGATAGTTACTGTTCAATATCAATTAGACAGCTAACTATCAGTGATATTAGGCTATATTTAGAGTTAGCGATCTAGCTAACCACTCCATAAGGTGATTAACTAGCTCCAAATGAATTAGCCTATGTGATATTAGTCCCCAAAAAGATGTAGACAAATTAATCTCAATTGAACAAAAACATCTGAAAATTCTGGACCCCTATTTTGATACTAAAATAATAACAACAATTTCCTAGTTGTCAAAACCCAAATTTATGACAATAACTGGTTTAGGTTGCACATAAAAATACATGGAATCATGCTTTCGTGCTTGAACATGATGCTACAATAAACAATTCATTTTTTGAATAATACAATTTTAGTATTCTAATACACTTCTTAATGAAACACTTTGAATGACTTTATAATATAATGAGGCTACAATTTATTTATTTATTATGTGACCCCATTGCAATTGTAGTGCGACCAACTGTAAATGTTAGTATGGATCCCTGTGACTATGCTCTTACACATACATGAATTAAAGGATCTTTAGGCTATGCTCCCACACTAGACCCCAAATTGTAAATACAACAAAATGTTTTAAACGTTTTAAAATATGTCTTTTAAAAAAGATATGTTTTTAAACGTTTTAAGTAATCAAAAAGTAATCGGATTACGTTAACGATTACTTTATTTTTCATGCAACTGTAATCAGCAACGGATTACATTTATCAAGTAACTTGCCCAACCATGCACACACACACACACACACACACACACACACAGTTAGACACATTTCACATACACCCATAAACACAACAAGAAAGAGAGTGAGAGAGACCGAGAGAGAGCAATTCTAAACTCACATTAGGGTAAAAAAAACTCCGGCCCACCCCCTTCCCCAGCTCCCCCCCCCCCCCCCTCCCTTTCCCTCCCTCCCCCTCTCTTTCCTGCAGCTGTCTCCATTCCCTATGATTTCAGTCATTTACCACTCGCGTTTATAGTGGAGGCCTTTGAACAGGCGAGTGTGTCATTGTGAAGGGGAGTGTGTGCTAAGCCCCGCGCCTGTGTGTATATCAGTCTCTCCCAGCTGGGCTCCTGGGGGAGGGATAAGGCCTGGGAGAGAAGCCTGGATGTGGGCTCAGATGGAGACTGGAAGAACGCTGGGAAAGAGGCTAGAATAAGGGCTGTGGAATGATTATGTTCTTTTGTCCTTCTAAATGAAATTCTATCCACACAGATTACCAGTCAGTTACACATACAGTACACACAAGAAGATACATCCCTCACTCCCCATGAAAACATACATGAGAAAAACGGCTGGGATGGGCTCATGGACTCAACGGGAATGGAGAACGAAAGCAAGAGTGAGAACGGAGGATGAGGTGAAATTCAAATAGTGAGAAGAAGAGAACTCGTGAGGGCACTTTGGGAACAAAAAGCCTGAAATCTTCTCTCTTTACGACTGCAGAAATCTGGACCATGTCTGCAGCCCATTACATGTTTTGATCCACCATCAGAAAAACTCTGGGTCATATAGTCTATACAACCACCCTGAATGCCAGGAACTCAGCTAATATACCACTATTACCAACAGGGTTAGAAAAACTAAACAGGGACATGATCATCGCTACAGTACCTCTCTCTGCTACTGTGTTAAAGCCCACTTCAGGCTAACGCGCTCAAGCTGTTGTGTAAGTGCCTATATCGGTATGTGATGATAAAGCAAAGCCTCTAAGAATATAAACCCTCTCCAGTGACACTATGTGTGTGTGTGTGTGTGTGTGTGTGTGGGGGGGGGGGGGGGGGGGGGTGACAAATGAACATTGTTACCATTGACTAGTTAGGAAGCTACAAATGGATCTATTTTGGTAAAAATATGTATTCTTTAAATGGTCTGGGCCGTGGTGAGCCTACAATTTCAATAATGTCCTATTTTGTATATAGTCCTCTCTTTCTAGTCTTGAAAGAGGTTGTTTTACTTTTAAGGGGCTTAGTGACATAACTAACTCAACACACACTGTGATAACAGTCCTGATCAAGACATTATGGTAGAATCAAGTTCTAATGGCAGTTGATCTCCCTACATGGTGAATGGTTTGTGCCCTGTCTAACCTATGACCATCTCTCTCCCTATCTCCCCTGCTAACCAACCCCCCATCTCCCTGTAAGCTTGACTGACCATAAGCAGGCAGAAAATCTCAATGTATTTTTATAACGGTGCTTCTTCATGCTCCTCTTCTCCCCTTGGGGTTTCCATGGCTACACAGCAGTGCAGTTAGTCAGCCTCAGCCACCAAACAGTAATATGATTTGACTGTGTGTGTGTGTGTGTGTGTGTGTGTGTGTGTGTGTGTGTGTGTGTGTGTGTGTGTGTGTGTGTGTGTGTGTGTGTGTGTGTGTGTGTGTGTGTGTGTGTGTGTGTGTGTGTGTGTGTTAGTAAGCCTCCGCACCCAGCAGTGGTACAATCCGAATAAGTGTTTGTGTGTGTGGATGGTGGGACAGCAGTTATTCTTTGTGTGTATTGGGACAATCAATGGGGCTGTGAGCGTATGTGACAGTGACAGTGAAAAACCTATGAGTGAGTGTTAATTATACTATATGTAAGAGTTGACTCTTTTAGCAAAACGCCACTTTACATCGATATTACTGTGCAAGTGAAATTCTTTCTGTTTTACTAAAGAGACGAGACGCAAAAGTGTGTTCACATTGATGAATCTGTTAATAATGATTTTTGCTCTTCACACAATGGTGTATGATGTTACAGAACTATGAACTTGTGAATAAGTTGGTACTCCGTTTCTGGAGAAAAAGAAACACCAGACCATTACACGCTACAAGCTTTCCCCTGTAGAGTTTCACTCACTGAGCGAGTAGCGTTGGGCTTGATTTCTGCCCCTGGCTCTGACATTGGGCCCTCCCAGCAAACAGGATGGGACAGGCTGTCCTTCTCCTGTCTGACTCACAGATAGAGCCGAGCCCAGGCCAGGCCCATAGTCTCAGGGAGGGACGTGAGCTCCTCTCTGACCTGATGGGTTAGGGTTAGCAGGGCTAGATTCCAGCCTAAAGCTGCATCCACATGGGCCTTATGACATTGGATTGGAACTGAAGAGTTTATTGCTTTGCATTCTGTTGAGCTTGTAGGTTTGAAGCCAGATAGAGTGTTTCTTGAAGCTTTGGAAATTGACATGATCTGACATTTGCTAATGTCCAGGGAGGTATGAGAGAGCGAAAGAGAGAGAGCGAGAGCGAGAGAGAGCGAGAGAAGATTAATACTCCCTTGAGGAGGTGCATATTTTTTTCTCCCATTTCCCTGGCATTCAATAACAATAATGATCTGAAATGGAAATTCCTCTTATTCAGCACCATTTGTGAAATAAAAATAGAGAAATCCCAATTTGTGTAAGGTTCTGTTTTCTTGAGCATTACCTATACGCTGTCCTATGAAAACAATAAAATTGTGTCAAGTTGAGACAACTGAGAAAGTTGTATCAAGTATTTCACAGTCACACCGAAATCACAGATACTATACTGACATCTGATACAAATCCATATTTGTTAGTCAGCTGTCAGTATTCTGAAAGAAACCTAAGACAGTGACTATACACTAAATACAACTAGTTCGGTATTAGGATGCCCACACAACACACACACACACACACACACACACACACACACACACACACACACACACACACACACACACACACACACACACACACACACACACACACACACACACACACACACACACACACACACACACACACACACACACACAGGAGTTGAGGCACATATCAAAGGACAGTTTCTGCATGACTTGGGAGGGAGGAATTTACAGCTGTTTGGAGAATTGTGTGCCAGATACTGACAATATAAAAATAATTTTAAAAAAGTTACCTTTATTTAACTAGGCAAGTCAGTTAAGAACAAATTTCTTAATTACAATGACAGCCTACCCCGGCCAAACCAGGAGAACGCTTGACCAATTGTGCGCCGCCCTATGGGACTCCCAATCACGGCCGGATGTGATGCAGCCTGGATTCAAACCAGGTACTGCAGTGACACCTCTTGCACTGAGATGCAGTGTCTTAGACCACCGCACCACTTGGGCGCATGTGCCAGAGAGCCACAGCTGCAGATTCGGAAATGTATGGGAGATGACCCATACATCCATGTCTACTGGAAAGGTTATGGACCACATATAACTCTCATCCACAAATAGATCATACAGACATAAAGATTGGTGCCGTTGTGTGCGAGACAACATAATTGGGATTTTAAAATGTTATTGGTAATGTAAATGTCAGCACGGACCTAAACCCATCAGATTAAATGTGAGCGGCTCATCAACAAACTGAACTGACAACCATGACTCTTCATCAATTTCAAAAGAAGTCAAAACAGGTTTCCTCTAGTACACTGTACATGCTTAGAAAAAGGTACAAGGAACGCAAAGTGGTTCTACCTGGAACCAAAAAAGGATCTCCTATGAGGACACCCGAAGAACCCTTTTGGAACCCTTTCTCTAAGAGCGTAGACTCCTGAGAAGCCTCCATGTCAACTCTATATAGACTCTTATTCTCTGAGCCATTTACCTTTTGTGTTTCATTTCCCTATAGAAAAGCAGAACAGAATAAAGGCCCTCTGTCTCTCAGTAAACTAGTTTGATTAGGGGGAAGACAGAGACATCTACATCCATCCTGCCTCCTGGAGCCCGTACAGAGCAAGGAATAGGGCAGGGACTGGGAAACTGCCTGACTGACTGACTGAAGACCTAATCAAAACAAAAAAGGAGAATCTGGGGCAAACATACACACACAGCTTTCAGAGGCATAATAATGGACTTTAGACATATTCAACTTCTTCTTATTTTGATGAGCCTTGGATACATACAACTCTCTGATGTTAATCTCTGCAGCGGTTGCACTCTTGGTTCAGTTGGGACCTATGTACACATTAAATACCGTTTTCACAGCTTGATAGACATAAATGTACCTATGTTGCCTAGTCTATTTCTACTAGGAAATAATTGTTACATTGTATTGTATTTGATTATATTGAAATTGTTCATATGTGCCCTAACCGCTGCCAGAAAGGCAATTCAAAAAAACATTGGTTTGATCCAAATACTGCTGTAGCCCTTTCCTGCAGTCAAATGACCTAGTGGCCTCATGTTATGAATATTTTTCATAATTTCATACTCTTCCTGGGGTCCATCAAAATTAAATCAGTTATACGTGTTAAAAACATTACAATACATTCATAACAGATTTCACAATATATTAAGTGTGTGCCTTCAGGCCTCTACTCTACTACCAGATATCTATAGCACAATATCTATGTGTACATATGTGTATAGTGTTATTGTGTGTTTGTATGCATGTGTCTATGTTTGTGTTGCTTCATAAAGCAACACGCTGTTCCATAAAGTGTATTTTTATCTGTTTTTTTAAATCAAATTTTACTGCTGGCATCAGTTACTTGATGTGGAATAGAGTTCCATGTAGTCATGGCTCTATTTAGTACTGTGCGCCTCCCATAGTCTGTTCTGGACTTGGGGACTGTGAAGAGATCTCTGGTGGCATGTCTTGTGGGGTATGCATGGGTGTCCGAGCTGTGTGCCAGTAGTTCAAACAGACAGCTCGGTGCATTCAACATGTCAATACCTCTCATAAATAAAAGTAGTGATGAAGTCTATCTCTCCTCCACTTTGAGCCAGGAGAGATTGACATGCATATTATTAATGTTTGCTCTCTGTATACATCCAAGGGCCAGCCGTGCTGCACTGTCCAGAGCCAATTGCAATTTTCCCAAGTCCCTCTTTGTGGCACCTGACCACACGACTGATCAGTTGCGCCAGGTGTGACAAAACTAGGGCCTGTAGGACCTGCCTTGTTGATAGCGCTGTTCAGAATGCAGAGTAGCGCTTTATTATCCAAGATTTCAGCCAATCAGTCTGTCCGTTTGTATGTCTGATTCTTGAGGTCACAGTTTAAAGTGTTTTTATGATTTGATGACCCTGATACTGTCTACAGATGCTGTATAATACAACTGTTGATGGGAGACTGTTACAGAGGAATGTAAATAATATTTTTAGGCTGGATCATGTTGTTGTATTGTTATATGTTTTGATTCTGTAATGTATTGATTGTTGGTGCCTTCTATGCCAGGTCTCGCTTGAAAAAGTGACTCAAGGTCTCAATGGGTTAAATACAGGTACAAAATTATAGACAGACTTCTCCCCATTCTAGCTACTGTTCTATCAATATGTTTTGACCATGACAGTTTACAATCCAAGGTTACTCCAAGCAGTTTAGTCTTCTCAACTTGCTAAATATCCACATTATTCATTACAAGATTTAATTGGGGTTTAGGGTTTAGTGAATGATTTGTCCCAAATACAATGCTTTAAGTTTTTTTAAATATTTAGGACCAACTTATTCCTTGCCACCCATTCTGAAACTAACTGCAGCTCTTTGTTAAGTGTTGCTGACATTTCAGTCGCTGTGGTAGCCGACGTGTATAGTGTTGAGTCATCCGCATATATAGACACTCAAAGCCAGTGGCATGTCATCAAGGGGCCTAGACAGCTACCCTGGGGAATACCTGATTATACCTAATTTTGCTTTCCAAAGTTTACTAAGGGTTGGTAACAGGCTGATTGGTTGGCTATTTGAGTCAGATAAGGGGGCTTTACTATTTTTAGGTAGGGGACTAGTAGGCTTAAATTGAAAATATGGCAAATAGGAGTGGAAATATCGTCCGCTATTATCCTCAGTAATGTTCCATCCAAGTTGTCAGATCCCGGTGGCTTGTCATTGTTGATAGACAACAATAATTGTTTCACCTCTTCCACAGCTACTTTACGGAATTCAAAATTGCAATTCTTGTCTTTCATATTTTGGTCAGATATACTTGGATATGTAGTGTCAGAGGTTGTTGCTGGCATGTCATGCCTAAGTTTGCTAATCTTGCCAAATAAATAAATCATTAAAGTAGTTGGCAATATCAGTGGGTTTTGTGATGAATGAGCCATCTGATTCAATGAATGATGGAGCAGAGTGTGCCTTAATTGCCCAACATTTCATTTTATGGTGCTCCAAAGGTTTTCACTATAATTCTTTATGCAATTTATCTCTGTTTCATAGTGTAGTTTCTTCTTCGTTTTATTCAGTTTAGTCACATTATTTATCATTTTGCAATACTTTTGCCAATCAGTTGTATAGCCAGACCTATTTACAATCTCATCCCTCTCAACAATAAAATGTTTCAATTCCTCATCAATCCACAGGGATTTAACATATTTTACAGTCATTTTCTTTATGGGTGCATGCTTATTAGTAACTGGGATAATCAATTTCATAAATGTGTCAAGTGCAGCGTCTGGTTACTCATAATGTTTTTTATTCCCAATTTCATGATATCCAATTGGTAGTTACATTTACATTACATTTAAGTCATTTAGCAGACGCTCTTATCCAGAGCGACAGTTACAGTCTTGTCCCATCGCTGCAACTCCCCTACGCACTCGGAGAGGCGAAGGTCAAGAGCCATGCATCCTCCGAAACGCGACCCTGCCAAGCCGCACTGCTTCTTGACACACTTCTTAACCTGGAAGCCAGACGCACCAATGTGTCGGAGGTAACACTGTCCAGCTGGTGACCGAAGTCAGCTTGCAGACGCCCGGCCCATCACAAGGAGTTGCTAGAGTGCGATGGGACAAGGTAATCTCGGCCGGCCAAACCCGACGCTGGGCCAATTGTGGGCCGCCTCATGCGTCTCCAGGTAACGGCCAGCTGTGACACAGCCTGGGATCAAACTCGGGTCTGTATGGTTGCTCGTCATTACACACTGACCAACAAAGAATCTTCACATCAACAACATAGGAATCACTACAAAACTTATTGTATGACCTCTTATACACAATATTAGGCCCAGCCTTTGAAACTTTGGATTTCCTAGATATGGCTACTATATTGTGATCATTACATCCGATAGATTTGGATACAGCTTTCAAACAAATTTCATCAGCATTAGTAAAGATATGATCAATACATCTTGATGATTTCATTCCTGTACTGTTAGTAACTACCCTGGTAGGTTGATCGACAACCAGAACCAGGTTGCAGGCACTAGTTACAGTTTGAAGCTTTCTCTTGAGTGTGCAGCCTGATGAAAGCCAGTCAATATTTAAATCACTCAGAAAGTATAATTAATCAACTTTTTTTTTTAAACAGACAGAATTCCCGGTGTTTCTATGTTAAACAGTTTGTTATAATATTTCAGTGTTCTGTGATGTATATAAAGTGTAATATTGGGATGCAAACTTAAAGTTTAATACATTTCAACTCTATATCTGACATATAGACAATAGCCATGTGTGTTAGGTGTATACTTTTGTTTCAGAGTAGATTTGTTTAAGACTACCAAGAAACACTACGTGACCCTGATTTAGCCCACTGCAGTAAAAGGTTAAAATCTTCAACAGCTAAGCTGCATGGCGCAGCTACAAAAACAAACACCTTTGTTAGATACCCCTCTTGTAATATTATCTCTCAATTGTTGTATCTTGAGCTGCTGTATCAAACGCCCCTTCTTGTTCATGTTTTGTTGTTGTGCAGATCATGTGACTGCTATCGCTTGTTTGATTGACATTGATAAAAACAACAAATATATATTTTTTAAATCAATTTGAAAAAACTTGAATACATTTGGGTCTATGACTTGAGTAATGATTTGAAGCCTATCATGCATTTGTAAGCACTGTTAGCCAAAGACAAATAACACACTCCTCATGATGAAATGATGTGCAGAATGAAAAAGACAACTGCCATCAGAGCTGCTAATAAGAATATGCAATAGTAAAGGTACTGAAGATGACCAAGATGTAAGTAAACCCAGGTTATCTCTGTTTTGTCCGACCCGGGTCACTCCTACTAACAAAGCTGAATCGAACAAATCACTCTTGAGAATCACAGTGTGCAGTGGGTTGATTGTCTGTGTGTCACTATGCTCGTGGTTGGGAAAGATACTGATTCCTCCTCTACCCCTCTGCATTTTCAACACACTCGTAGAGAGAAACGATCATCTCCATGACACTGTGACACCACTGCATGCTCAGAGCTCTGTCACTCTGTGTCACAGCCCTTGCTCCTGTGTGTGTGTGTGTGTGTGTGTGTGTGTGTGTGTGTGTGTGTGTGTGTGTTTTCTGCAAGCAGTCACCATGTACTGAAACATCAGTAGGCCTACATCACAGTCAATGGTTTCCTACAGTCATTTTAAAATACCCAAAATACATAAATTCAAGATGTTAAACAATCACTGACAACTGTTGACCCCAATGCAATGTCACTGTTGTAATTTATTAATACATTTGACAGGATGTGGATAGTGTTCCATGAGATCACACACACTAAGGGCCGTGCACTGACATGTTGGGAGGAATATGCTCAAACTAAAAAAAGGGCACTCCCAAAAATGTTTTTCCTGCAGCAGCACAATCTGCTTATTTCTCTCAAATGTTGTACACAAATTTGTTTGCATCCCTGATAGTGAGAATTTCTCATTTGCCAAGATAATCCATCATGTAATAAAGCCCTTTTGTGGGGAAAAAACTCATACTGATTGGCTGGGCCTGGCTCCCCAGTGGGTGGGCCTATACCGTCCCAGGACTACCCATGGCTGCGCCCCTGCCCAGTCATGTGAAATCCATAGATTAGGGCCTAATGAATGTATTTCAATTGACTGATTTCCTTATATGAACTGTAACTCAGTAAAATTGATAAAATTGTTGCATGCTGTTTATATGTTTATATTTTTGTTTATATGTTTATATTTTTGTCCAACCCAACTTCAACATAATTTTCAAACTTTTTGACCCGCGACCCCCAAAAAAAGAGTGTTACAAAACTTGCGACCTCCTGCGCGTACACACATGCACACGCAAACATTTACAAACAATCACTGCTCAATTGTAGCCTGTCATTACAGCTATAAACAGTGATGCATTTTCAAAACGCAAGTTAGGCTACTGAGATAAACTGTGTTTAACACCTGCATTTGGAGTGAAAAGTCATTCATGTTAGCAGTCAATATCAACTAGGGATATATTATGTCACTTCTCTGGAGTCCAGAGCAAGCAAAATCATTCTGCCTACTTGTAGTGGAGTCTGCAGGATTGGTTGGACAGCATGTTCTGTCTGCACCACTCCATCACTTTGGAGGGCAGCCTACCTGCAGAGTGCTCGTTCCCAGCCGGGTATACCTGTTCTTCCTCACAAATATCTCAATACATTTGCCAGAATATGTTAAATCTTCATCCCATAATATGCAATGTTACAGCTGCCTATCTTTAGACATGTAGCCAGTCCTAGGCCTATCTGAAATATGAAAATGATCAATCAAATTGCCAGTTAGCCTATTGTTCTGGCAACGATGAGTCAGTAGATTGATAAAATGTATTTTATATGGATGATAAACATAGGCCTACTCTGTTTTTGTCAGGCAAAACTGGAGGAAATTAAACAAGTTCTTTCTGGTCACTAATCTGGATATGCGTTCCCACCTTTTCTGAAAATGTTGATGACTGGTCATTGGTCAGCAATCAAGACGCGCAACCTTTTGGTTCTGAAGCATAGACGAGAATTTAACGATGACTTGCGGGCAGTGGGTTCAGAACAATAATGACAAAAAAAAAACATTTTGGGGGAAGTTATACCACCACTGAAAAGGGCAATTTGGAGATTGGAAGGGCAAAGGGGCATGTGTTGTGCACAGGTAAAGCCATAGCTGTGCATATGCCTGCTCGCACACACACAAACACTGGCTCAGACTCCCCTTTGCCTCCAGAACAGCCTGAATGCTTTGGGGCACTCTACAAGGTGTCGTAAACGTTCTACAGGGATGTTGGTCCATGATTACGCAATGGCATCACGCAGTTGCTGCAGATTTGACGGTGGTACATTCATGCTGCGAACAGCCCGTTCCATCTCATCTCAAAGATCCTCTATTGGGTTTGGTCAGCAACAATGTTCAGATACACTGTGGCTTTCAATTGTTGCGCAATTGGTATCAAGGGACCTAACGTGTGCCAGGTAAACATTGCCCACACCATTACACCACCGCCACCAACCTATACCGTTGACACCAGGCAGGATGGGTCTATGGACTCGTGCTGCTTACGCCAAATCCTGACTCTGCCATCAGCATGACACAACAGGAACCGGGATTCATCAGACCAGGTGATGTTTTTCCACTCCTCAGTTGTCCAGTGTTGGTGATCGCGTTCCCACTGGAGCCACTTCTTCTTGTTTTTAGCTAATAGGAGTGGAACCCGGTGTGGTCTTCTGCTTCAGTAGCCCATCCGAGACACGGACTGACTGATGAGTTGCATTCCAAGATGCAGGAGTTGCATTCCGAGATGTCTTTCTGCACACCACTGTTGTACTGCACCGTTAATAGTCTGTTTGTGGCCCGCCTGTTAGCTTGCACGATTCATTCTCCTTCGACCTCTCTCATCAACAAGCTTTTTTTTGCCCACAGGACTGCCACTGACTTAATGTTTGTTTGTCAAACCACACTTGGTAAACCATAGACACTGTTGTGCATGAAAAGCCAAGGAGGGTGGCTGTTTCTCAGATACTGGATCTGGCGCGACTGGCACCATCAATCATACCACACTCAAAGTCACTAGTTTTTCCCATTCTAACATTCAATCAAACAATAACTGAATGCCTCAATGCCTGTCTGCCTGATTTATATAACAAGCCAGGGCCACATGATTCACTGTCTGTAGGATGATCAATTTTCTGTCCTGCTTCACTGCGATCTGTTTCAGGCAAAATGTTAGTTTTTAGGTGTTGGTGATTGCCATGTTCTCCAGCCTCCCCGTGAAGACCTAATAGAGCAGCGATTCCTTAAATAAACGTGAACCAGTTGGTCACGGTAAAGTAGTTTGTTCACGCGCTGGGACGGTTACTCGTCCAACAAATAGTAACACCATGATAGGCGACACAGAACGCAATTACGATAATTAAAAGTTTCACCTGAGAGTAAAGGAAATTAATGTAAACAAAAAACCTACAATATAGCCTGCTATAACGCTGATTTACTCGCAAAAACACAACGACACCCCTTGGGTAAACATGAAAGGCGCAATTATATTTCAGTGCTCAAATGTAGCCTAAATATGACTGCTATGTTATATATCGGCAGGCACTAACGTTAATACATACGATGAATAAATTGACTGGCAACTGTAAACGTGTTTTCTATCATTTAGTTATTTCATGCAAAACAAATATGTGTTTCTGCAAACACTCAAACTTACCCATTCCAAAACGCGGATAAATCCAAGAGGTAATTTAAGCACTTGAAATGTCCCAACAGACACGAGCTAATGGAATGACAACAACAATAACTTAGAACAAAAATTACGATATTTTTCATTTAAAAAATTCACAAAATATGTCATGTTTGTATAGCCTATTTGACATGTAAATTAGCCTACATTGTTAAAAAAAATGAATAATGGCTGTTTATTAATGCATATTATTTTGAGACCTGACAAAACAAATGTACAATCAACAAACATACCTCATTAGTCGATAACATTTTCAAAATACTTATCTCCTTGTTCTGTAAGATGTAAACAATTATACAGAGTTACCCAAACCGCTTGATGTCTATGCCTCGCGCGTGTAAGACTCTCGGCTCTTATTGCTACTACACGGAAAAACCCGAGCTTTCGTCAGCTTGTTGAAAAATAAAACACCATAGAGACAGACGGGGATTGGCTTCAGTGAAATGAACGATGACTTCAAGATTTTACGATTGGATAAGATTTTCTTGTTATCGATTTAGGCTACGATGTGTTATTGTTTTGAACTGCCTCTCCTCCCCACGTCGGAGATGGATGAGAGGATGTGATTGTAACGGAGTGCCTGAATGTTGTCTCGAGGCGCCACGCATTAGTCTGGTCCTATAAGTAGAAAAATATATCTTATTAATCATGCATCATTTTGTAGGTTATATGCCTGCGTGCATGCAGCGCATGCACAACCAATAGACTGAGAAATCCCATGAAATGCCTTTGACCTGTGGGTATTTTCTTGTGACTCCACCATCTGTAGCCCATTCAGGATGAACCCGTCATCTGTCCCTCTGTAATGGTTGTGCTTTGTGCAGAATAATAACCCCCAAATCACTCGCCTATGGCTCCAAAAGCATCAAAATTGACCTCTTTTATAAGACCATTTCTCTGAATCCTGGAAATATGGGCTATATTCAGATGTAACTTCCATTACTTGTAGGCTACATAAATTATGTGGATTATTATATAATTTGAGCGAAGATGCCTAAATTGCTCAGAACAAAACATTCAGAGAGCAGTGCAGATATATATTGACTAAATGTATAAATGGACTATATTCCAATTCTACGTGAATGGTTCTTAGAGTTATGTCGTTCTGAAGGATCCCCTGTGTGATTCCCAGACAAAGTCAACATGGCTGCTGGCTAAACACAATCCAAGGGCAAATAGGTAACTCACTGAAGACAATGTTATGTAATGTGAAGCAGGGACTGTTTTCAAGACTGAGTTGTACTCCTGTGTAGTCAGTGTACAGTCAGATTCAAATGCCCTGATCAATTATCATTTGCCTGACATTTTTGTTGTTGTTGATAAGGACATCTTTGTGTGAATATTATGATGAAAACGTGAACCAGATTTTCCTTGTATTTTTCTGTTGATATGATGTTCCCTTGCTGTGTGATAGCCATTCCTAGCTACCCCACTGGAGGTTGAGCAATTTCTCATCTAATTAGCCAGCCGAGGCAGATAGAAGAGAGATGGACTGTAAACTAACTGTAGGCAAGATGATGGTGAGCAAGCGAGGCTTCCTGTGTCTGTTATAGAGATGACAATTCCAGTAGAGATAAGTTAAAACCAGGCTGACAGTGTGGCTAATTTGACAAAATCTCTTCTCACTCCACCCCTCCTCCTCCCGTTTTACTCTTGCTCACAAACATCCCTCTCTTCTCCTTTCCCTTTTCTCCCCCTCCCTCCGTCTGCTTGAATTGCTTTGTCCGAGCGATTAGAAAACTGTTAGATCCGATTGGCCTAATATTCCCATCACAGTAAATCAAAAAGAAGTGAGCAGGAAGAATAGAAGATCTCATGCATAGTTTATCCATTTAGTAGGATGTGATTTTTTTCATGAGCGGACTGTTTCTGAAAGGGCTGCCTGCCATGAGTTTGCCTGTAGAGTTTGTTGAGCCAACAAACTACAGGCTTGCCAGGATCAATAAAACAATGGTCAATACAATGATTGAGCATGGTGCGATGATGTTGACTGATAATGATTTAAATAATCACTTATCTACGGAGTACAGGTGCCATCTCAACATACAATATATACAGTATATACAAACGTTTGTGGACACCCATTCATGTTAGTGGATTTGGCTATTTTAGCCACACCACACGTTGCTGACAGGTCTATAAAATCGAGCACACAGCCATGTTATCTCCATAGGGAAACACTGGCAGTAGAATGGCCTTACTGAAGAGCTCAGTGACTTTCAACATGGCTCCGTCATAGGATGTCACCTTTCCAGCAAGTCAGTTCGGCAAATGCTCTGCCCTGCTAGAGCTGCCCCTGTCAACTGTAAGTGCTGTTATTGTGAAGTAAATTGTCTAGGAGCAACAACGGCTCAGCCGCAAAGCGGTAGGCCACACAAGCTCACAGAACAGGGAGTGCTGAAACGCATATTAATAATTTGTCCTCGTTTGCAAGTTCCAAACTCTCTCTGGAAGCAACGTCAGCAAAAGAACTGTTCGTCGGGAGCTTCATGAAATGGGTTTTCATGGCCCAGCAGCCGCACACAAGCCTAAGATCACCAAGATCACGTTTTCAACCTCCTGAGGGCGAAGAGGCACAGTCCTTAGTGATTTGGACCCAGAGGAACTTGAAGCTCTCGACCCGCTCCAATGGACCTGTCGATGTGGAAGTTTCCTGTAGTCCACGATCAGTTCCTTGGTTTTACTGACGTTGAAGGAGAGGTTGTTGTCCCGGCACCACACTGCCAGTGTAACAGTATAACTTTAAACCGTCCCCTCGCCCCGACACGGGCGCGAACCAGGGACCCTCTGCACACATCAACAACGGTCGCCCACGAAGCATCGTTACCCATCGCTCCACAAAGGCCACGGCCCTTGCAGAGCAAGGTGCAACACTACTTCTAGGTTTCAGAGCAAGTGACGTAACTGATTGAAACGCTACTAGCGTGTACCCGCTAACTAGCAAGCCATTTCACATCCGTTACACCAGGTCACTGACCCCCTCCCTGTAGGCTGTCTCATCGTCACCGGTGATCAGGCCTCCCACCGGTGTTGTCAGCAAACTTGATGATGGTGTTGGAGTGGTGCATGACCAAGCAGTCGTGGGTGAACAGGAAGTACAGGAGGGGACTAAGCACATTCCGATGTGGCGCCCCCGTGATGAGAGTCAGCATGACAGAGGGGATGTTGCCTACCCTCACTATCAGTGTCGGACCGTCAGGAAGTCCAGGATCCAGTTGCAGAGGGATCCAGTCCTAGGTTCCTAAGCTTGGTGACGAGCTTGGGGGGGGAAATGGTGTTGAATGCTGAGCTGTAGTCAATAAACAGCTTTCTCACATATCTATTAATTTTATCTAGGTGGATTTGCAACTGACATTGAGTCGTCCATGGATCTGTTGGGGCGATATGCAAATTGGAGTAGGTCTAGGGCACATGTGTCAAACTCATTCCATGGAGGACCGAATGACTGAGGGTTTTCTCACCACCCTTCTACTTGATTGATGAATTAATGTCACTAATTGGTAAGGAACTCCCCTCACCTGGTTTTCTAAGTCTTAATTAATTGAAAAGAAAAAACAAAAACGTGCATACACTTGGCCCTTCGTGGAATGAGTTTGACAACCCTGATCAAAGACATGAAACTTAAGGTTACTTGCATAACCCCGGTTCTCTGATAATATGAGTGAGATGTATCACATATGGGATTCACTCTGCGAATGAGGTGAGCCCTTTCTCCCTATGAGGTGCCACTCACATGTCCTCTGATCATTCTTGACCATGCTCCTATTTGATTGAGCTCTTGCGAGCAGGGAAATTAGGTGATACATCTCACTCATATTATCAGAGAACCGGGGTTACGCGAGTAACCTTAAGTTCTGTTTCAAATACTTATTTCGATGTATCACATAAGGTGATATGGCCCGTATCGCAGACATGTTCTCTGAAGCCAGGGTAGTGCCAACAGTGTAACCCCTCAGTGGCTCAGACACTGAGGACAGTATGTGCCAACAAAGGTGCAGTGACATCCAGTCGGTAAAACCTCATGAAGTTATGAGAGACGGCCCGACATGTCGCATCACAAATCTCTAGTAAAGAGATGCCTGTGAATAGTGCCCAAGAGGCAGTCACACCTCTGGTGGAGTGAGCCCTCAGGCCTTCCGCGGGCTGTAAACCCTTGCCAGTATTAGTAATTTAGTATTCTCCACTATCCAGTTGGAAAGTCGTTGACGAGAGAGGGGCCTCGCCTTGCAGGGAGATGCCCAAGCAGCGAAGAGTTGGTTGCCCTTGTGTAAAACTCTCATTCTATCCAAGTAAATGTGCAACGTGCGTACTGGACACAAACGGTGGAGACACACTTCTTCCATAGCGGTGAAGGGCGGCGGACAGAAAGCCACAAGCTCTAAGATGAGACTAGTGGTGTTTCTCAATGTGCATACAACCATGCTCCTCCCCCTACTGTATTACCTCACTCTTCACCTCCCCATTCACTGAACCTTCTTCAAGCCAGGACAATGGCAACAAAGCAAACGTTTTAATTCATAACTATCAGCTATCAGCTAGCTATATGTGAACCATAATAATGTAGCTAACCAGATAGTTTAACAGGCAAAAATTACGTAAAATTTATATTATGCAAGATAGATTCTTCATCGGTAGCTAGCTAACAATTATTTGTGGCTATCTGGCTAGCTAACAGTACTAGTAGCTAGACAGTTAGCCCTATTGACTTATTATGAGCATGTGATCTACTGTACGTAGCCAGGTAAACATGCCAAAATTAACACAGCCTGTATTTTTTTTATTTTTTTATTTTTATTTTTTTTTATCCCATTTTCTCCCCAATTTTCGTGGTATCCAATCGCTAGTAATTACTACCTTGTCTCATCGCTACAACTCCTGTACGGGCTCGGGAGAGACGAAGGTCGAAAGCCATGCGTCCTTCGAAGCACAACCCAACCAGCCGTACTGCTTCTTAACACAGCGCGCCTCCAACCCGGAAGCCAGCCGCACCAATGTGTCGGAGGAAACACCGTGTA
The DNA here is from genome assembly GCF_029448725.1 of Salvelinus fontinalis. Lineage (NCBI taxonomy): Eukaryota > Metazoa > Chordata > Actinopteri > Salmoniformes > Salmonidae > Salvelinus > Salvelinus fontinalis. The sequence continues at coordinate 19,396,045 of NC_074682.1, forward strand.
CCTGGCCCCCTTGGTTGGCGCGCACTGCGCCCGGCCCGCCACAGGAGTCGCTGGAGCGCGATGAGACAAGGATATCCCTACCGGCCAAACCCTCCCTACCCTGGACGACGCTATGCCAATTGTGCGTCGCCCCACGGACCTCCCGGTCGCGGCCGGCTGCGACAGAGCCTGGGCGCGAACCCAGAGACTCTGGTGGCGCAGTTAGCACTGCGATGCAGTGCCCTAGACCACTGCGCCACCCGGGAGGCCCCCAGCCTGTATTTATTAACGTATCAAGATAAAATATTGTAGTCAGTCAACATATGAGATGTGAATAGGCAACATTTCATTCCGAAGTCGGAGTGTATTTTCTCTCACTTCAACTAGAATAATGGCTGCCATTGATTTCAAGAGATGTTGCATCATTTTTTATGTGGTTGAGTCATATTTCTTTGCATACTCAAGAAGTGATATTTGCATATTCAAGAAGTGCCCTCTGTGCTCTGTTTCACATACCTTGATTTGGACAAATACTCCAACCTTCCCGTGCTCCAATTTGTGTGCTCGGAGCAGGGTAGTATGCATTTTGAGAAAAACCTCTGGTCCTGTCCCCGACTAAAACAAATCTAGGTTGACCAAAAGGCTTCTGTTCTTCAGACCAATGGATTGGTCGAAATGTGTATTTTTCGATATATAGACACACCTTATGTGTTTTAATCAAATCAACTATATGCATTGAGCTTGTCTGATGCTTTAAGCTTACTGTTTGATGAAATATGACACAAATGACTCAAGAGGGAGCCAGAGATTTAGATAACCAGAAGAAAAAAAACTTAACCTGACCCAATCATTCTCCTCCCTCTCCTGCTGGCTTTCGCAGATTCTGCCATTACTCTCCTGAAGTAGCTGGTAACAGGTTACGCGAGGAGTTGACAACCTTTCTCTCGTAAAATGCCAATTTATCTTGCATTTCTACCGATCTGTATGCCAGTTATGGTTTTCATATGCACATTTTCAATGAATTACAAACATCTTCATATCTCAAAATCATTGTCATGCGGTTAATCAAATTCTATCCAAATCTAAATAAAAATGATACAACATTAAAAAGCAACTTCTATTACCATTGCCAACTATGTAAAAAAAAAACTACATGAAGCCAACAAATAAAACTGCAGCCAGCAGGTAGAAAATATCATGATTTAAATAAATATCCTATAAATCACATTGGCCTGTCTGAAACGAACTTGAAACATTGTGTCAACTATAACTTGGGTCCAGCCCTAAGCTTGTGGGTCCAGCCCTAAGCATGTGGGTCCAGCCCTAAGCTTGTGGGTCCAGCCCTAAGCTTGTGGGTCCAGCCCTAAGCTTGCACTAGGGAACTTGCAACATTGTATAAAATATTCTGGTCCCTCAGAGATTCCCACGCCAGTGAGCTGGGGATAAACACAGCTGTAGGCTGTTTCAAATACAAGAAGTGAAATGTTACAATTTACCTCACCTCTCAGGTCAGTTGTAACAGGGCTTGGGGTACAATGTAACAGTTTGAAAAAATGCATAAATCATGACATGCAACAGAATATTGAAAGCCTTTATTGAGAACAACTGTTGCCATGTTTAACATTTTGCACAGCAGAAATAATAAAATAATAATACAAATCATAAAATTGTTCTAGAAGGTGAACATTCGCCCCCAGTCTGAGGTCCTGAGCGCTTTGGAGCAGATTTTCTTAAAAGTTCTCTGTACTTTGATCTGTTCATCCTTGCCTCAATCCTGATTAGTCTCCCAGTCGCTGCTGCTGAAAAACATCCCCACAGCATGATACCGCAACCACGATGCTTCACCGTAGGTATGGTGCCAGTTACATTTTGGTTTCATCAGACCAGAGAATCTTGTTTGTCATTGTCTGAGAGTCTTTAGGTGTCTTTTGGCAAACTCCTAGCGGGCTGTCATGTGGCTATTACTGAGGAGTGGCTTCCGTCTACCATAAAGGCCTGATTGGTAGAGTGCTGCAGAGATGGTTGTCCTTCTGGAAGGTTCTCCCATCTCCAAAGATTAACTCTAGAGCTCTGTCAGAGTGACCATCGGGTTCTTGGTCACCTCCCTGACCAAGGCCCTTCTCCCCCGACTGCTCAGTTTGGCCGGGCAGCCAGCTCGAGGAAGAGTCTTTGTGTTTCCAAACTTCTTCCATTTAAGAATGATGGATACCACTGTGTTCTTTGGGACCTTCAATGCTGCAGAAAGGTTTTGGTACCCTTCCCCAGATCTGTGCCTCGACACAAACCTGTCTCACGGCTCTACGGACAATTCATTCGACCTCATGACTTGATTTTTGCTCTGACATGCACTGTAAACTATACGAACTTATGTATACAGGTGTGTGCCTTTCCAAATCATGTCCAATCAATTTAATTTTCTATCGGTGGACTCCAATCAAGTTTCAATGGAAACAGGATGCACCTTAGACTCAATTTCGTGTCATAGCATAGGGTCTGAATACTTATGAAAATAAGGTATTCATAAAATAATAAAATTTCTAAAAACCTGCTTTCACTTTGTCATTGATGGGTGTTGTGTGTAGATTGCTGAGGAATATGTTTAAAAAAAATCTATTTTAACAATAAGGCTGTAACACAACAAAATGTGGAAAAAGTAAAGGGGGTCTGAATACTTTTCGAAGCCACTGTATGTGTGTTTTCATTCAACTTCTGTATTCCAAACCTTTCCCTTGAGATATAATAAAAAAGATGGGAAGGATGTTGTGTTGGGAAGAGAGTTGAGTTATTGACTAGACTGGTGGGGGTTGGGCGTGTAGGCGGCTCGGCTTGGCTGGGCGTTCTGGCTGAAAATTTGATATAGAGGATGACTTAAAGAAAATAAAAAGTTGTCTTGTACTTTATTTGTAAGAGTTGTTCATTTGTTAGGCTATTGGTTAAAGGTGCTATTATCATGGATCTAGGTCAGTATTATCAAACACTGAAACATATTTAATAATCTCTCACCTAGCTTGATGACTGTGGGCATTTTTGCTTACTTTTTGTTGTTCTAAATAGAGATGGCTAGAAGGGCCATGGGTCATATTAGATTGTGTATAAATGCTGGAAATGTGGTTTAGATGCCCCCAAAAATTGTGAGGGCCCCCAGACCCCCTACCAAGCTACTATATGTCCCCCTCTGCAAATAGCACTGCTGGGTGATTTTAAAATAATACTCTTAGCAAAAATGTGTATTTTTAATTAACAATATGTAGAAATCTATGAGTATAGAAAGGTTCCGAACTTTTGTGATACATCACAGCACATTTGAAAAATATATGGAAAATCAAAACTGGATGGTGTTCAGAGAGGTTGAGGGTAGCTGAAGGATGGGATGAAAAACAAACAAAATAGAAATATTGTAAAATATACTGTGTCCGTAAAATGTATATAGTATGTATAAGCTGGAAGTAGAAGCCTAAATGTTGTTGTCCATTAGTTTACTCCAATTAGGGGAGGGATGGTAGGGTTAGGGGTCATTTTGCAGGGCTCTGGCAGTGCACCTCCTGGCACAAAGGCGGAGGTAGCGGTCCTGCTGCTGGGTTGTTGCCCTCCTACGGCCTCCTCCACGTCTCGTGATGTACTGGCCTGTCTCCTGGTAGCGCCTCCATGCTCTGGACACTACGCTGACAGACACAGCAAACCTTTTTGCCACAGCTCGCATTGATGTTCCATCCTGGATGAACTGCACTACCTGAGCCACTTGTGTGGGTTGTAGACTCCGTCTCATGCTACCACTAGAGTGAGAACACCGCCAGCATTCAAAAGTGACCAAAACATCAGCCAGGAAGCATAGGAACTGAGAAGTTGTCTGTGGTCACCACCTGCAGAATCACTCCTTTTTTGGGGGTGTCTTGCTAATTGCCTATAATTTCCACCTTTTGTCTATTCCATTTGCACAACAGCATGTGAAATTTATTGTCAATCCGTGTTGCTTCCTAAGTGGACAGTTTGATTTCATAGAAGTGTGATTGACTTGGAGTTACATTGTGTTGTTTAAGTGTTCCCTTTATTTTTTTGAGCAGTGTATTTTGAAAAATATATATACATTTAAGTCATTTAGCAGACGCTCTTATCCAGAGCGACTTACAAATTGGAAAGTTCATACATATTCATCCTGGTCCCCCCGTGGGAATTGAACCCTGGTCCCCCCGTGGGAATTGAACCCACAACCCTGGCGTTGCAAGTGCCATGCTCTACCAACTGAGCCACACGGGACCATATATTAACAAAAAATATATATGGGGGATTGGAAATTATGCAGTCAATTACATTGATGGAAGCCATAATCTATCTGTCTAATTAAAGAATTAAAGCTGATTTTTGTTATTTTGTTATTATTATATCCCCCCACTTCTAAAACCAAAGTTGCGCCCCTGCCAAAAACACATGTTTTTTTTGCATGTGTGTGTGTGTGTGTGTGTGTGTGTGTGTGTGTGTGTGTGTGTGTGTGTGTGTGTGTGTGTGTGTGTGTGTGTGTGTGTGTGTGTGTGTGTGTGTGTGTGTGTGTGTGTGTGTGTGTGTGAGTGAGTGAATGTTGGACATGTTCGCTCAATCAGAGACACAGTTGTGACAGTGGTATGGTAGTCGTGGGGTAGAGGCTTAGTGGGCCCATCATTTTTATTCCCAGCACCCAGACCTCCATAGGCTTGTTACAACTAACCCTGACCTTTACAGCCATTAGCTATCTTCAATTTTAGCTACATGTTCAAACTTTAGCATTGCCCTATTTAAATCAATTATATCTACACTGTAACGGTATTCCTCCTCCTCTTCAACCGAAGAGGAGGAGTAGTGATGGAACCAAGGCGCAGCGGGTTGTGAACACATAATTTATTTAAAGAAAAGACGAAAAAACACGAACTTCACTACAACTAACAAAAGAACAAACGGAATAGACAGACCTGGACGACGAACTTACATTAAACACGAAGAACGCACGAACAGGGAAAATAGACTACACAAAATGACGATGTACAAAACAAACCGAACAGTCCCGTAGGAGACAACCACCCACCACGAACACTGTGAAACAACCTACCTAAATATGACTCTCAATTAGAGGAACGCCAAACACCTGCCTCTAATTAAGAGCCATACCAGGCAACCCTTAAACCAGCCTAGAAACAGAAAACATAGAATGCCCACCCAAACTCACGTCCTGACCAACTAACACATACAACAAACTAACAGAAATAGGTCAGGAACGTGACATAACCCCCCCCATAAGGTGCGAACTCCGGGCGCACCAGCACAAAGTCTAGGGGAGGGTCTGGGTGGGCATCTGACCACGGTGGTGGCTCAGGCTCAGGGCGAGGTCCCCACCCCACCATAGTCAATCCCAGCTTACATCTCCCCCTACAAATGACCACCCTCATATTACACCCACTTAATCCTTTGGGTAACATCGAGACAAGGGGCAGCACCGGGATAGAGGGATAGCTCAGGACAGAGGGATAGCTCAGGACAGAGGGATAGCTCAGGACAGAGAGGTAGCTCAGGATAGAGAGGTAGCTCATGATAGAGAGGTAGCTCATGATAGAGGGGCAACTCCGGACTGAAAGGCAGCTCCGGACAGAGAGACAGCTCTGGACTGAGGGGCAGTTCTGGATAAATAGCCGCTCTGGGCTGAGGGACAGCTCCTGACTGGCTGACGGCTCTGGACGCTCATGGCTGGCTGAAGGCTCTGGACGCTCATGGCTGGCTGACGGCTCTGGACGCTCATGGCTGGCTGACGGCTCTGGACGCTCATGGCTGGCTGACGGCTCTGGACGCTCATGGCTGGCTGACGGCTCTGGACGCTCATGGCTGGCTGACGGCTCTGGACGCTCATGGCTCACTGACGGCTCTGGACGCTCATGGCTCACTGACGGCTCTGGCAGATCCTGTCTGGTTGGCGGCTCTGGCAGATCCTGTCTGGTTGGCGGTTCTGGCAGATCCTGTCTGGTTGGCGGCCCTGGCAGATCCTGTCTGGTTGGCGGCTCTGGCAGATCCTGTCTGGTTGGCGGCTCTGGCAGATCCTGACTGACGAATGGCTCTAGCGGCTCCTGACTGACTAACGGCTCTGACGGCTCGGGACAGACGGGCGGCTCTAATGGTTTGGGACAGACGGATGGCTCAGACGGCGCTGGGGAGACGGATGGCTCAGATGGCGCTGCGGAGACGGATGGCTCAGATGGCGCTGGGGAGACGGATGGCTCAGATGGCGCTGCGGAGACGGATGGCTCAGACTGATCCTGTCTGGCGGAAGGCTTTGGCTGCTCCTGTCTGGTGGAAGGCTCTGTAGGCTCATGGCAGACGGGCAGTTCATGCGGCGCTTGGCAGACGGACAGTTCTGGCGCCGTTGGGCAGACGGCAGACTCTGGCCGGCTGAGACGCATTGTAGGCCTGGTGCGTGGTGCCGGAACTGGAGGCACCGGACTGGAGACACGCACTTCAAGCCTAATGCGGGGAGCAGGGACAGGGCACACTGGACTCTCAAAGCGTACTATATGCCTGGTGCGTGGTACCGGCACTGGTGGCACCGGGCTGAGTGCACGCACATCAGGACGAGTATGGGGAGAAGGAACAGTGTGTACAGGGCTCTGGAGACGCACAGGTGGCTTAGTGCGTGGTGCCGGAACTGGAGGCACCGGACTGGAGACACGCACCATAGAGAGTGCGTGGAGGAGGAACAGGGCTCTGGAAACGCACTGGAAGCCTGGTGCGTGGTGTAGGCACTGGTGGTCCTGGGCTGGGGCGGGGAGGTAGTGCCGGAAATACCGGACCGTGCAGGCGTATTGGCTCCCTTGAGCACTGAGCCTGCCCAACCTTACCTGGCTGAATGCTCCCCGTCGCCCGACCAGTGCGGGGAGGTGGAATAACCCGCACCGGGCTATGTAGGCGAACCGGGACACCATGCGTAAGGCTGGTGCCATGTAAGCCGGCCCAAGGAGACGTACTGGTGGCCAGATATGTAGAGCCGGCTTCATGGCACTTGGCTCAATGCTCAATCTAGCCCTACCAGTGCGGGGAGGTGGAATAACCCGCACCGGGCTATGCACACGTACAGGAGACACCGTGCGCTCTATTGCGTAACACGGCGTCTGCCCGTACTCCCGCTCTCCACAGTTAGCCTGGGAAGTGGGCGCAGGTCTCCTACCTGCCCTTGGCCCACTACCTCTTAGCCCCCCCCCCCCCCCCCCCCCCCCCCCCAAGAAATTTTTGGGTGGTACTCACGGGCTTTTCGGGCTTCCGTGCTAGACGTGTCCCCTCATAACTCCGGTTCCCTTCTCCGGTTGCCTCTGCTCTCCTCAGTGCCTCCAGCTGTTCCCATGTGTAGCAAACTTTACCGTCCAAAACATCGTCTCAAGTCCATTCCTCCTTCTTGTGCTGTCCCTTCCTCCGATTACACCGCTGCTTGATTCTGGATTGGTGGGTGGTTCTGTAACGGTATTCCTCCTCCTCTTCAACCGAAGAGGAGGAGTATTGATGGAACCAAGGCGCAGCGGGTTGTGAACACATAATTTATTTAAAGAAAAGACGAAAAAACACGAACTTCACTACAACTAACAAAACAACAAACGGAGTAGACAGACCTGGATGACGAACTTACATTAAACACGAAGAACGCACGAACAGGGAAAATAGACTACACAAAATGATGAACAAACACTGACACAGGAGACAACCACCCACCATGAACACTGTGAAACAACCTACCTAAATATGACTCTCAATTAGAGGAACGCCAAACACCTGCCTCTAATTAAGAGCCATACCAGGCAACCCTTAAACCAACATAGAAACAGAAAACATAGAATGCCCACCCAAACTCACGTCCTGACCAACTAACACATACAACAAACTAACAGAAATAGGTCAGGAACGTGACATACACACATTGGTTATAAACCTGATATAAGTTTGATGAATCTAACGACAAAGTAGGTGATCCCATCGCAAAAACAAATTTGGTTAAAAAATTTCACCTCAAAATCAAAATTCTGTCAATAAAATCTGCAGTCTATAACAAGGGCTGTGGTCCAAACACTTTAAAGACACACCCTATCCCCTCAGTTCTCAAATTAAGTGGACACTTCTGATGATGTATCACTTCGTCTGGCGAGTATACACTTGCAGGGCAAGGGGCAAGGGAGGAAGGAATGATTTTTAAATGGATCACCCTTGGCCGGAAATTCGTCACTCACGCGATGATTTCAGCCACCAGTAGCTTGTGGGTGCTTTATATGCACTACAGTCAATTATGAGTGCACGTCTACTTATATTAAATATATAATTATTAATATACGCCTACTGTATGATAGCTAGCAAATTAATTAGCTAACTAACGTTAGCCTGCCTAGCTGGAACTTCTGAAGAAGGAAAATGTTTTATTTCTACAACTTCGAAAAGATAACCAAACAAAACATATTTACATTTTACGAGGCATGTTTGTGCCGTCATGTGCATTAGTAGCACAATTTCGCACTTATTTACATTCGTTTTTACTTACACTTGTATGTTGACTTCTCCATTGATGTTGTTTTTAAGTTTTCGCTGACTTTTCTTAGTGGATGTACAGTCGTCGCGAATTGAATTATGGGGAGTTTCAGGCCCCGAAATGAACATAATTGTACACTCCCAAAGCCGACTAAAAATTAGGGCTGGGGGGCTTAAGTTGCAAACTTCCCTTGCTTGGCTAATCATTTGGACCGCCCTCCAAGATGGCGACGGGCATTCCCCCAAGGGCATAAGGCGAGGGTAGGTGGACGAGGGTGTGTCTTTTAAGTGTTTGGACCGCAGGCAAGGTCTTGCTTCTTCACATGAGGGTTGAGGACTAAACTGACCATGTGCACAGTGAGTCACATGATTCTAACTTGTTCCCGATTGGAGATATTGAGAGTGTACAATCCTGTGTTACAACCATCCCTGGTCTCCCCACTGACACCTCAAATGTTCTACTGCTTGAGCTCCTGTTCCTCTTATATAATATTTTCTCAAAAGTATTGTGGAGCTCCTGCACCTAAATATAAACAGTACCAACACCCAAACCTATTTCAGTCCAAGTCAAGCACTGATAAGAAGTAAACAGGTAGGCCTCTTTCATGACGTTTCAACTGGATCAGAGCATGACATTTTTCCCTTTCACGCTGAGTGGTTATCGAAAGGGAGACAGCTGGAAAGATTTTTCAAATACATTGAGGAACTATTGTCATTCTCAATGGATGTAAAAGCAGACGTTGTTTGCTTGCCGTTTGAGGTGAAGAAAACATTACTTTGAGAAGCTCCACAGGTCATTAGTGGTGGTGCATTAAGCCAATCCGAAATACTATAATTTGTGCACAGGCCAGATAGCCTACAGACCTATTTCTAAGCTACTCAGGTGCACATCCTTATTCAACATTGACTAGAGCGCTTCAAACAAAAGACAATGACTAAATTGAATTGACAAAATTTGATGAAATAAACTAAAACTTGTTTCTCACAAGTGTTGCATAGGTTGTGCACTCTGCAAACAATGTGTCCACTCCGACAATGAGAAGGGTACAAGGAACAATAATATATTGAATGCATTAACAGAAATTACCATAACCAAACAAACACTGTAGATTAGAAATTAAAGGAATTAATGGTAAATGTACTACTAGCAAACAATTCACACAATGAAGTTATGAAACAATGAATGTGCACAAATTGGCGGGAGAGATCGCATTCTAGCGAGAGAAGTGCATTGTGCATCTGGGCGCTGATGTCTACATTGGCCATGCAGCGCTTATGGTGATACGGCCTCTGCAGAAATCAGGGCATTCATACTTCTTGCTCATCGCGGAGCAGTGCAGAGCTGTTGTCAAGGAAGTGAGTTTGTGTTTATACAGGATGTTCCGCCCCCACCTACTGTCAACCAATCATGTCAATGCAGAGCTATACAGAGCCCTCGACATTGTTACAACATTTGGGAGCCATATGGTGGTGCGGTATATATCTCAATTTGGCCTCTGCATGCCTCTGGAGGCTCACAATTGCGTCATACCCTCCATATGGCGCCATCGACCACATTTTCGGATCAAGTGCAAATATATATATAACATGCAAGATTGCGTCCCAACAACTGGGGTACCTTGTAATGTGTCCAAGGCGAATGTGCAGAGTTCTTGTAAAGACAGGATGGAACCTCTTGGACTGTGCCTTTAATGAGTGGCGACAGGTATGGCCATACAGTCTGGCGAGTGTGGGGCTGTCTGCCAGAGAGCAGCTAACGGAATGTCGCAAGCCACCAACAGTATAGCGAAGAGGAAGAAGGAAACATACTGGTTACCCAGATTTCCTAATCCTAAACAGTGGAGCAGCGATGTGTCTGGTCTGTCTTGCCCCAACTTCGAGGAAGAAGGGTTATAAAGAACAGAATATTTCCCCGACCGCTCGCCCCCGTGAGGGGTGGTAGAGTGGTCAGTGGTCAGTGGCCGGACTGCTTGAAACAAGCACAGGTGTAGGGACGAGGAAGACGCCTAAGCATTGTAGACTTGGGAGTACCAAATAGGTGTATAGGGTTCCCGGGCCTGAAAAGGGTGCAGTTTCCCCCTCCCCTTTATTGAACCAGAAAGTATACATAATTAAATACTGGGCTAAGGGAGTCCTGTAGTGAGACAGAAAAAGCCTGTGCCTAGGTTTCATTCCCTGCTCCGCTCACCTAGAGTGATGCCACCCCCTGGAGGAGAACCAAGGGGGTGCACTTATGAGTCTGTTCTATGGTGTTCGGTTGCGCGCAATAGAGATATTGAGTCAAAGTGCATGGGAAGAGGGCCATGATAGACGGCAAATGTCAATCAGTCATCCTGCTCCGTTTGTCACAACCGACCCGAGGGGTAGTGGGCATACACTGACTTCTACCCCTGGCTGGAACCTGAAAAGGTGCCGAGGGGAGAGCCTAAGTGTCACGATCGTCGTAAGAAGCGGACCAAAGCGCAGCGTGGTTTGAATACATTCTTCTATATTTAATGAAGAACACTTAAACAAAAACAACAAAACGAAGAAGACGAACGTGACCGCTATATAAACACAGTGCTAACATGCAACATAACATAGACAATAACCCACAACACAAACAGGCTACCTAAATATGGTTCCCAATCAGAGACAATGAATGACAGCTGCCTCTGATTGAGAACCATATCAGACCAAACGAGAAAACCCCACATAGAAACAGACAACATAGATAATACCCACCCAACTCACGTCCTGACCAACTAAATAAAGACTAAACAAAGGAAATAAGGTCAGAAACGTGACACTAAGGGAGAATAGCACTTGGGGGTAAGGAGACCACATGTCCCAGATTGTGTGGGACAGTCTGGCATTTTGTCCCTTTGTCCTATAACCAAACAATCATGTCCTGCATTTTATCAGCAAATTAAAACCACTAATTTACAATAAAAGGTTGATTTGTCCAATTACCGTGCGACCAGCAGTCAGACATTCCACGTTGCACTTATGAGAAGATATATATCATAAGGATTTGGTACTGGTGATGTTCAACACTCCAGTCATTGTTGAGATCTGATATTCTGTAGGCCAGTATGTCATATCATTAAACAACCACTTTTGTCAAATCCTTTCAGGCTAAATTCCAGCTAAACATGGAGAGGACAGTTAAAGCTGCAATATGTAACTTTTTAAGCACCCCGACCAATTTCACATAGAATAGTGAGTTATAGATATTTTATTCTCATTGAAAGCAAGTCTGAGAAATTGTATATCTGTTCTATGTGTGTTATTTCTATGCTTACCAATCTTCTGTTTTGTTTTTACGTCTTTTACTTTCGGTTTTGTACACCAGCTTCAAACAGCTGAAAATACAATATTTTTGGTTATGTAAAATATATTTCACAGGGGTTTAGATGGTATAATGATTCTCTACTCAATACTTGCTTGTTTTTGGCTACACTAGTTGTCACGCCCTGGCCTTAGTTATCTTTGTTTTCTTTATTATTTTAGTTAGGTCAGGGTGTGACATGGGGGGTGTATGTGTTTTGTACTGTCTAGGGTTTTTTTGTAGATTGATGGGGTTGTGTTCATTCTAGGTGTTTATGTAAGTCTATGGTTGCCTAGATTGGTTCTCAATTAGAGGCAGGTGTTTATCGTTGTCTCTGATTGCGGTCGTACAATATGATATGAATTAGAGCACGTATAGTATCATATATAATCGTATAATATCAATTGAATTGGAGGATGTATAGCCTTCAAACTCAACTCTGGACCTTGAAGTTCCCCTGCATTTCTTTATTGATCCCCTCTAATCAGGGACTGATTTAGACCTGGGACCCAAGGTGTGTGCAATTAATTATCAGGTACAACAGAAAACCTGTAAGGCCTGGGTGTCGGAGTGTGAAGGAAAAGCGCAGGAGCAAATACAATTGTTCTTTAATGAACACAGAACAAACTAGGCCACCCTACTAACACACTGGGAGTACACTATAAACTACCCCAGACACGGGGGAAAATGAACACAGTCCAGAATAAAGTGAAGCACAAAACCAACACCACACTTACATACAAACAATCCCGCACAAAGAAACATGCGGGCCGGCTGACTAAATAAGCCCAACTAATTACACCCTCATACAAAACAGGTGCACCCAATAAACACATAGGGAGGGGGAGAAAAGGATCAGTGGCAGCTAATAGGCCGGTGACGACGACCGCCGAACGCCACCCGAACGGGAAGGAGAGCCTGCCTCGGTCGAAGTCGTGACAAAACCAGCAGGCTCCAGACTGCGTATGGTAATAGTTGAATAACCCTGACATATGTTATTATACTTCTTTCTCTGAGACCAGGCTGCTTGTTGCATTGTAATGACAAAGGTTAGGAAAATAAGGTTAGGAAAATGGTTAGGGGAAGGGTTAGCTAAAATGCTACAGCTGTCCCCGATGCGGCTTGAACATGTAACCTTTGGATTGTTAGACAGTTGCGATATTATACTTTGTCTAAAGCAACCAGACCATTTTACATAACATATGTCTTGGAGGTCCACAAAAATATGTATAATATCCTTAGTATGGCTCTAAGGCCAGCCTGGATATGCACAGTTGTGGACATATTATTAGGCAGAATAAGCAATTGCCTCAGGCCTCACATCATCAAGGGGCATAATTTAAGAAAAATAATACTAATACTTCAAATAAAAATAAATCTCCGCTTGAGGCTCGGCTTCTGCCTGGGGCATGTAAATCACTAAGTCCCCCCCTGGATAGCAACAACACATGCATGACATTCTCATAAACGAACATGTGCATTCAGGCAAAAACATACAGACATCTCTGTCTTTATCTTATACACATGTGTGCACAGCTTTCAAGTGCAGCCTTGGTAAACACATAATTAAACCATATCACATAACTGTCCAATCAGTAAAAGCCTGTCTCTGTGTACCGTCAGGTTCAGCACATGCAAGAAGAGAACATAGGCACTTTATTACAGTAGACCCAGAGCGATTTTGAGTGCCTTCAGAAAGTATTCACACCGCTTGACTTTTTCCACGTTTAGTTGTATTACAAGGTAGGATGAACATTTATTTAATTGTAATTTTTTGTCAGCGATCTACACAAAATAATCTGTAATGTCAAAGTGAAAGAAAAATTCTAACATTTGTAAAAAAAAATATATATATATAACACTAATCTACAGTATCTTGATTAAAATAATTATTAAACTCCCTGAGCCAATACATGTTAGAATCAGCTTTAGCAGTAATGAGTCTGTGAGTCATTCTGGGTAAGTCTCTAAAACAATATTTGCACATTATTCTTCACAAAATTATTCAAGATCTGTCACGTTGGTTGTTGATCATTGCTAGAAAGCGATTTTCAAGTCTTGCTATAGATTTGAAAGCCGATTTAAATCAAACTGTGTAGCTAGGCCACTCAGGAACAGTCAACGTCATCTTGTTAAGCAACCCCAGTGTATAATTGGCCTTGTGTTTTAGGTTATTGTTGAAAGGTGAATTTGTCTCCCAGTGTTTGTTGGAAAGCAGACTGAACCAGGTTTTCCTCTAAGATTTTGCTAGTGCTTGGCTGTATTCCGTTTCTTTTTATCCTTAAAAAATTCCCTTGTCCTTGCCGATGACAAGCATACCCATAACATGATGCAGCCACCACCATGCTTGAAAATATGAAGAGTGGTACTGGATTTGTCCCAAACATAAAACTTTGTATTCTTAGACATAATGTTAATTTCTTTGACACATTTTTTGCAATTTTACTTTAGTGCTTTTATTGCAAACAGGATGCATGTTTTGGAATATTTTTTATTCTGTACAAGCTTCTTTCTTTTCACTCTGTCATTTAGGTTAGTATTTTGGAGTAACTACAATGTTGATCCATCCTCAGTTTTCTCTTATCACAGCCATTAAACTCTGTAACTGTTTTAAAGTCACCATTAGCCTCATGGTGAAATCCCTGAGCGGTTTCCTTCCTCTCCGGCAACTGAGTTAGGAAGGGCACTTGTATCTTTGTAGTGACTGGGTGTATTGATACACCATCCAGAGTGTAATTAATAACTTCACCATGTTCAAATGGATATTCAATGCCTGCTTTACCCATCTATCAATAGATGCTCTACTTTGCGAGGCGTTGGAAAACCTCCCTGGTCTTTGTGGTTGAATCTTTGTTTGAAATTCACTGCTCGACTGAGGGACCAGTGGGGTACAGAAATTAGGTAGTCATTCAAAAATCATATTAAACACTATTACTGCACACAAAGTGAGTCTATAAAACAAATTTTGTGACTTGTTAGAACATTTTTACCCTTGAACTTATTTAGGCTTGCCATAACACAGGGGTTGAACACTTATTGATTGACTCAAGACATTTCAGCTTTTCATATTTTTTTTGTTTGTAAAAATGTCTAAAAACATAATCCCACTTTGACATTATGGGGTACTGTGTGTAGGTCAGTGACACAACATCTCAATTGAAACCATTTTAAATTCAGGCTGTAACTAATCAAAATGTGGAAAACTCAAGGGCTATGAATACTTTCTTAAGGTACTGTACATACCGCTCTGAGTAGACCTAATTTGAGCTCTTGCCACAGATTGAAATGCAGTAAATACAGTCAGGTTCAAACATCTGAGTCACTCACCCAGGAGCCTTTGATAGACTGAGCTCTTACCACGTCTGTCATTGGTCAGTAGACCGCTTCAGAGGGCACCAGGAGAAGTCGACTCCATGACAACAGACTTAGCCCATCCATTGCTAGGCAACTAATCCGGTGGTCACGGAGTGGGTCAATGATGGCTAATTATCGGATGCTTATCTCTTTGCAGAGGTTAACCATTCCACTAAATGCATTTTTCAGAACACTATTTTGTAACTGATAATGTGCACTTTTTCATGTCACAGAATATTTGATTATGTGCTTTCAGTTATTGATAAACAGAAAATGTCTTTTGGACTTTCTGCATTATAAACAAGTATGCACCCAGCCATAGAGGGTGGGAGTGCCGGTCGAGGTCTACACTATTTGTATTCTATAACACAGGGAATTAATGTGGCAAAATGACTATGGCCACTTCTAATAATATACCTTAATAGATCTACAGTACATCAGGGTCAGAGAGAAGTAAGCTCTATAGTGGGAATGACACTTGTTTAGATTTGTTTGGGTGACATCAAATCGAGGAGCAGAATCTTCTGAAGCCGTAGTTATTCATTTTTATGGAAACCCTCTGGTGCCCACTGTGGTTGAATTAGTTTGATGTCATATTCATATTTTCGAAATGCACAAGGTTTACCGGTATGTCTGGACTGGACTGACTGACTGCATAGTTGTCATCCAGCCATGTTTCTGCACTCTGAAGGAAATGGATTTGCACATGACATGATGCATTTGTAGGCTCAGTATCAAAGGGGTTATGAAACCACCTGGATGAACCCTACTGCCAGTGTACATCTGCATCTCAGCTAACTATCACATAGTTTTCTGTATCTGTCAATACATAGTTCAACCACATCATGGGGTAAAAAATATCTCTATATCTTCAGAAATAAATCAACTAGATGTTTTCCAGTGAACAACTGCAGATGCCAGAGAGGCCCATCCTTCCTAGCTCCAATCGAATTTAAAAAATGTGGTTATCTGTTGCTGCCAATCTCCATCGGAAATTACTGATGGGAAACATGCAACGACCAGCGCCTTTGTCTAATCTGCAGCTATCAGGAGATGAGGAGGCCAGATAGAGCCTTCCCTGTGACGCTAGAGCACTGATAACCTGGGGACAGGCTGCCAAACACATCCAGTCAAATTAATGGGTGATTTTTGTCATCAGCTGTGCTCCCTATCTCCTCAAACAGCCTGTTCTGCTGGCTGGCTGCACAATATGCCAACATCACCACACTGCTTATTCAGTCTGGGAAGACAGGCACTGTTAATTAACTGACTGAGGAGAATTGTAGAGAGAGATTTGGGTGGTATTGTGAGCTATGGTATCCTCAATTCTTTCCTCAAACACAAAGACGGTAGCTAGAGAAGTAGCACAATGTCACACACTCTCTTACTGTGGCAATATTGGCATTTACCTATTAAACTGAGCATTTCATTTCACAATGGTGGAGAGGTTTACTTGAGTACATTTAACATGAATTATATACATAGAAATATGAATAATATTTCATCACTAAATGTGTACATTTCTGACAGAAAATGAGCATGAGGAATAGTGTAATTTGGATTAGAACTAATAGACCAGTAGGGGGCTCTCTATCATTACCTAGCCAGCTTCTACAGAGCAGTGTACTGTGTAGTGTAGGCTACTACCCAACAGCAGAAAATAAGGTGTGCCTGTCCTACCCCAGGTGATAGGCTTGATCACAGTGATGGGGAGTAGTGAACTATACTGAACAAAAAAAGAACGCAACATGCAACAATTACAGTTTGCAACACGGGGCCGTGCATTACCATGCTGAAACATGGGGTGATGGCGGCGGATGAATGGCACGACAATGGGCCTCAAGATCTCATCACACTATCTCTGTGCATTCAAATGTCCATCGATACAATGCAATTGTGTTCGTTGTCTATAGTTTTTGCCTGTCCATACCATAACCCCACCATGGGGCAGTGGTGGAAAAAGTACTCAATTGTCATACTTGAGTAAAAGTAAAGATAACTTAAAATGACTCAAGTAAAAGTGAAAGTCACTCATGTAAAATATTACATGATATATCACATACAAATATTACATACATTTGTTTTAAAATATATTTAAGAATCAAAAGTAAATGGAATTGCTAAAATGTACTTACATATCAAAAGTAAAAGTATAAACCATTTCAAATTCTTTATATTAATGTACTCAGATGGCACAATTAGATTTTCTTGTTTTATTGATGGATAGCCAGGGGCACACTCCAACACTTAGACATCATTTACAAACAAAGCATTTGTGTTTAGTGAGTCCGCCAGATCAGGGGTAGTAGGCATGACCAAGGGATGTTCTCTTGATAAGAGTGTGAATTGGACCATTTTCCTGTCAAATTGTAACGAGTACTTTTGGGTGTCAGGGAAAATGTAAAAAGTACATTATTTTCTTTAGGAATGTAGTGAAGTAAAAGTTGGCAAAAATATAAATAGTAAAGTAAGGTACAGATACCCCCCAAAATGACTTAAGTAATAGTTTAAAATATTTTTACTTAAGTGTTTTACACCACTGCCATGGGGCAGTCTGTTCACAATGTTCAGCATGCCGCTCGCACACACAACGCAATACACGTGGTCTGCGGTTGTGAGGCCGGTTGGGTGTACTGCCAAATTCTCTAAAACAACTTTGGAGGTGGCTTATGGTAGATAAATTAACATTACATGATCTGGCAACAGCTCTGGTGGACATTCCTACAGTCAAAATGCCAATTGCACACTCCCCTCAAAACTTGAGACATCTGTGGCATTGTGTGATAAAACTGCACATTTTAGAGTGGCCTTTAATTGTCCCAAGCACAAGGTGCACATGTGTAATAATCATGCTGATTAATCAACTTCTTGATATGATACACCTGTCAGGTGGATGGATGATCTTGGCAAAGGAGAAATGCTCTCTAACAGGGATATAAACAAATTTGTGCACACAATTTGAGAGAAATAAGCTTTTCGTGCATATGAAACATTTCTGGGATTTTTTATTTCAGCTCATGAAATATATGACCAACACTTTACATGTTGCATTTTATATTTTTGTTCAGTGTACATGTAGTTCAACCAGTAATTGAATCACATTTTGCTGTAGCTTGGTGGTAGTTGAACTAAATTCAAATCTTGGTAGTGTTTTCAGTAAGCTACACCACTATATGGCCAAAAAGTAATTAACTACTGGAACTACACACTACTTTTTTGTGAACAGAAGATATGGGTACAGTAGGTAATATTTCCTTTCTTTTCTGGCATCAGACCTGTCTAATTTTTACTTGAAACCTAGTTTTTATGGTAAAAAATAAATATACATTTTCTTTGTTAAAATGCTCAAATTTTTACCCCTATTTCTACCCAATTTTGTGATATAAAATTACTAGTTACAGTCTTGTCCCATCGCTGCAACTCCCGTACAGACTCGGGAGAGTCGATAATCGAGAGCCATGCGACCTCCAAAACACAACCCTGCCAAGCCACACTGCTTCTTGAGACACTACCCGCTTAACCCAGAAGCCAGCCACACCAATGTGGCAGAGGAAACACCGTACAACTGGTGACCAAAGTCTGCGTGCATGCGCCCGGCCCGCCACAAGAAGTCACTAGAGCGCGATGGGACAAGGACATTCCGGCCGCCAAACCCTTCCCTAACCCGTGTCTCCCGGTCGCGGCCAGCTGCGACACAGCCTGGGATCGAACGTGGGTCTGTAGTGACGCCTCTAGCACTGCGATGCAGTGCCTTGGACCATTTTTTATGTTTAATAGGCTAAATTACACATTATGTTAACATCTGACTCCAGAGACTCATTCTGCAATTTGTGGTCTTTGACATTTCGGATTTAGATATGATAATTTTTCAGGAAGTAGTTTGGATGTAATTAACTACTTTCTCAAATTAACTTTAGTTTAGTAAACTATATGTTTATTAAGGGTAGCTATAGTGTATCTTAACTTCTTCCAGTGTGAAGTAGCTTGGTAGCTTGTTAAACTATAATTTCAGAGTAGCTTCCCGAAGCTGGTATTGCACACATTGCTATAGATGGTCACTCACTGTGCTGAGCTGGCATCTTACTGTAACAGGAATTGACAATGCTGACTGGAGGCCTATCATTGGCAATGATGGAGATGGGACAATTTTGTTGGTTGATTACTATTTTAGGCCTATCTGCGCTGGTGGCACAAACCAGGTTCTCTCCCCTCTACAGAGCACACAGGTCCACCACTATGAGTCTTGCTCTGTGGGTCTCCCCCTGTGTGGGTATGATTTAACTCATATTTACAGTAATAGCAGTGTGCTGGAAACAGGATCAGGGGCTCCGGGCTTCTCTCTCTGAAGGACTCCGACTCGCTTTAATCCTTACAAAACCACTAATGGAACGCCTCATGACCTGCTCTACTCCAGCGAGCTCATTCACACGGTACACACACGCACGGTACACACACACACACACACACACACACACACACACACACACACACACACACACACACACACACACACACACACACACACACACACACACACACACACACACACACACACACACACACACACACACACACACACACACACACACAGAGAATAAGTGCATGCTGGTGTCCACTGAAAGTAAGGCAGATATTTATTACCTCACCCATTCCCAGTCATGTGTGTAATGGATTGATATCTGCAGGTTGAACAGTTTCTTCTGTTCTCTTTATAACAGTAACAGTTAGTGAAATAAATCTAGGTCTCTCCAGTGGCGGCTCGTCCACTAGAGCATTAGGGGTGGTGCCCTGCTTTTGATTGATCCCATTTAAAATGTTAAAAAACTACAAATAATAATTCTCACTATATATACACTGAATAAAAATATATAAGCAACATGTAAAGTGTTGTTCCCATGTTTCATGAGCTGAAATAATAGATCCCAGAAATGGTCCAAACATACAAAAACCTTATTTCTCTCAAATTCTGTGCACAAATTTGTTTACGTCCCTGTTAGTGAGCATTTTTCTTTTGCCAAGATAATCCATCCACGTGATAGGTGCGAGCGGTTTGCTGATGTCAACGTTGTGAACAAAGTGCCCCGTGGTGGCGGTGGGGCTATGGTATGGGCAGGCATAAGCATTTTATCAATGGCAATTTGAATGCATAGAGATCCCATGTTGAGATCATGAGACCCGTTGTTGTGCCATTTATCCACCGCCATCACCTCATGTTTCAGCATGATAATGCACGCCCCCAAGTCGTAAGGATCTGTACACAATTTCTGAAAGCTGAAAATGTCCCAGTTCTTCCTTGGCCTGCATACTCACCAGACATTTCACTCATTGAGCATGTTTGAGATGCTCTGAATCAACGTGTAAGATAGCGTGTTCCAGTTCCCACCAATATCCAGCAACGTCGCACAGCCATTGAAGAGGAGGGGGACAACATTCCAAAGGCAACAATCAACAGCCTGATCAACTCTATGCGAAGGAGATGTGTCGCACTGCATGAGACAAATGGTGGTCACAACATATACTGACTGGTTTTCTGATCCACGCCCCTACTTTATTTTTTTAAGGTATCTGTGACCAACAGATGCATATCTGTATTCCCAGTCATTTGAATCCTTAGATTATGGCCTAATTTATTTATTTCAATTGACTGATTTCCTTATATGAACTGTAACTCAGTCAAATCTTTGAAATTGTTGAATGTTGCATTTATATTTTTGTTCAATATATTTTTGTTCAATATATACATACAGTATGTACACTACATGACCAAAACGATGTGGACACCTGCTCTTCGAACATCTCATTACAAAATCATGGGCATTAATATTGAGTTGGTACCCTTTGCTGCTATAACAGCCTCCGCTCTTCTGGCTCCCGATTTTCACAGCCGTCTAAGGCACTTTATCTCAGTGCTAGAGGTGTCACTACAGACCCTGGTTCGATTCCAGGCTGTATCACAACCGGCCGTGATTGGGAGTCCCATAGGGCGGCGTGTGATTGGGAGTCCCATAGGGCGACGCACAATTGGTCCAGCGTTGTTAGGGTTTGGCCGGGGTAGGCCGTAATTGTAAATAAGAATTTGTTCTTAACTGACTTGCCTAGTTAAATAAATAAATACAAAATAAAAAAAGGCTTTCCACTAGATGTTAGATCATCGCTGCGGGAACTTCCATTCAGCTACAAAGAGCGTTAGTGTGGTCGGGCACTGATTTTTAGAGACTATGCCTGTGCAGTTGGCATTCCAATTCATCCCAAAGGTGTTTGATGGGTTTGACATCATGGCTCTGTGCAGGCCAGTCAAGTTCTTCCTCACCAATCTCAAGAAATCATTTCTGTATGGACGTTGCTTTGAGCACGGGGGCATTGTCATGCTGAAACAGGAAATGGACTTTCCAATGCACATTTATGGCCTGCTGGAGGTCATTTTGCAGGGCTCTGGCAGTGCACCTCCTTGCACAAAGGCGGAGGTAGCGGTCCTGCTGCTGGGTTGTTGCCCTCCTACGGCCTCCTCCACGTCTCCTGATGTACTGGCCTGTCTCCTGGTAGCGCCTCCATGCTCTGGACACTACGCTGACAGACACAGCAAACCTTTTTGCCACAGCTCGCATTGATGTGCCATCCTGGATGAACTGCACTACCTGAGCCACTTGTGTGGGTTGTAGACTCCGTCTCATGCTACCACTAGAGTGAAAGCACCGCCAGCATTCAAAAGTGACCAAAACATCAGCCAGGAAGCATAGGAACTGGGAAGTGGTCTGTGGTCACCACCTGCAGAATCACTCCTTTATTGGGGGTGTCTTGCTAATTGCCTATAATTTCCACCTTTTGTCTATTCCATTTGCACAACAGCATGTGAAATTTATTGTCAATCAGTGTTGCTTCCTAAGTGGACAGTTTGATTCCACAGAAGTGTGATTGACTTGAAGTTACATCGTGTTGTTGTTTAAGTGTTCCCTTTATTTTTTTGAGCAGTGTATATTTTTTTCAATCTACACATAGTCAGAACTTCTGGGTCTGCTCTAGTCTCCCTCCAAATGAGTCTCTCATTCCAGACTGCTTACTTTCGCATGTGAGACTAGATCTGCTCTATCAGGTATAGACGGAGCTAAATCAAAAAGCAAATTGTAATTAACTTGTAAATAAATAATCATAACAGTCATGGGAACCTGGGACCTGATGAACCTGACATATACATCCAACAAGAGTTGAAGGACAGAGGGATACACTAGCTAGAACCTTCTCATCGAGGATCTGGTAGGACAAAAAAGCATGACGGTGGCTGGCCAATTTTTGTTTTTTCCCCACAGTACTCATCAGGTTCTACTGTAGGTTACAGTCTGACGTTGTTTTGTGGACTAAAAGAGCATAAAACCAGGGTGTCACAAAGCATAATAAAATTATTTACCCAGCTTCTGTAATACATTTTTTTGTTGTTGTAAAATTAACCATTTATATCTACCTTTAATAAGCAGCTAGCCAGCTATAGCTAGCTGGTAGCTTGCTAGCTAGTTAGTTAGCCCATGTCAATTTCTTTCTAATGTAATGTCTGACTAACTCGGAAATATGAAGTTATTTCAGAATGAAAGGTAACGGGCTAGCGCATCATGCTTTGTGACATTATGTTAGCTATCCCCAGTTAGATAATGTGTTTTCACTTATTGCATCTGCATGCTTGTTATGTTCTCCCTCGGTTGAATGCTTAAATTCTTGTTAATCTAACTGCACTGTCCAATTTACAGTAGCCATTACAGCGAAAGCATGCCATGCGATTGTTTGAGGACGGCGCCCCACATCAAAATATTTTCCCACCGGCACAGGTTTCATAAATTCACAAATAGCGATTAAATATTCACTTACTTTTTGAAAATCTTCCTCTGATTTGTCATCCAAAGGGTCCCAGCTTTAACATGTAGTGTCGTTTTGTTAGATAAAATCCTTCTTTATATCCCAAAAAGTCTGTTTAGTTGGCGCCATCGATTTGAATTAGCCAATCGTTCAACATGCAGAGAAAGGAATCTGAAAATCTACCGCTAAACTTTGTTTCAACAAGTTAAAATATGTTTCTATTTACTCCTCAGATATCCTACAATGTAATCAAACTATAATATTTCATACGGAAAGAATGCCCCTATACTTTTCATTGTAAGAGCTCTCAAAAGAAAATAAAATCTGGTTGGTTTTTCTTTGGATTTTCTCCTACGATATCTATTATGTTATAGTCTCCTACATTATTTTAACATTTCTACAAACTTCAAACTGTTTTCTTTCCAATGGTACCAATGATATACATATCCTGGCTTTGGGGCCTGAGCAACAGGCAGTTTACTTTGGGCACATCAGTCAGGTGGAAATTGAGTAAAAAGGGGCCTAGCCCTGAGAAGCAGCTAGACGCTAGCTTCTGAGTTGGGTGCCGGAGCTACTGAACTTCAACTAACACTTAGAAATTAATCTCATCCAGATGACTTTAGGACATTGCAAAAAGCTCCTGGGGGAAATACTTTTGCAAAAGAAATGCCAAAAATGGTCAGTTATCTTCCTCATCATTATCTTAAATACCAGTAACCACCCTAGACTCAATCACCAGTCTAGACTGGAGGGCCTGGCACTATGATGCATTGGGGCATTATTGAGATGACTAAATGGAAGTGAGAACATACTTTAAATTGGTGCAATTACTACAAAATAACTACAGAATATTTGGTAGGGTATATTTATTAATCTCATGCATGAAATTAGCAAATAACCTCAAAGTTTGTCAAAAACAGAAACATGCCAAGATACAATCAAGACAGTACATCTAATAATTTAGGGTTTATAGAATTCATCTGTACAATATTTTATATTTCAGATTCTTCAAAGTAGCCATCCTTTGCCTTGATGACAGCTTTACACACACTTGGCATTCTCTCAAGCAGCTTCATGAGTAATGCTTTTCCAACAGTCTTGAAGGAGTTCCCACATACGCTGAACACATGTTGGCTGTTTTTCCTTCACTCTGTGGTCCAACTCATCCCAGACCATCTCAATTGGGTTGAGGTCGGGTGATTGTGGAGGCCAGGTCATCTGATGCAGCACTCCATCACTCTCCTTGGTCAAATAGTCCTTACACAGCCTGGAGGTGTGTTTTGGGTCACTGTCCTGTTGAAAAACAAATGATAGTGGGGCTAAGCGCAAACCAGATGGCGTATCGCTGCAGAAGGCTGTGGTAGCCGTGCTCGTTAAGTGTGGATGGAATTTCTGAATAAATCACAGACAGTGTCACCAGCAAAGCACCCCCACACCATCACACCTCCTTCTCCATGCGTCATGGTCGGAACCACACTCCGGGAGATCATCCGTTCACTTACTCTGCATCTCACAAAGACACGGTGGTTGGAACCAAAAATCTCAAATTTGGAGTTATCAGACCAAAGGACATCTTTGTCCATTGCTCGTGTTTCTTGGCCCAAGTAAATCTCTTCTTCTCATTGGTGTCCTTTGGCAGTGGTTTCTTTGCAGTAATTCAACCACGAAGGCCTGATTCACGCAGTCTCCTCTGAACAGTTGATATTGAGATGTGTCTGTTACTTGAACTCTGTGAAGCATTTATTTGGGCTGCAATCTGAGGTGCAGTTAACTCTAATGAATTTATCCTCTGCAGTTTAGGTAACTCTGGTTCTTCCTTTCCAATTAAAGTAATCGGATTACGTTACTGAGTTTGGGTTAATCCAAAAGTTAGTTTACTGAATAAAATTTTGGACAGGTTTACATTTAGAAAGTTACCTACCCAACAAGCAGTTCTAAGGGATTATGCGTAGGTAACTGAAAAGGGGTTGGGGGTTTGGAGGGGACTTTTTGTTAAACTGATGATTATCTCCCTCCGTCTTTCTCCCTTTTAGTCTGTGGCGTTAGGTGGGGCGGCCCACCTGGTGAATTTCTGTAGTAGACACTAACAGGTAACTGCAGTCTCCAGCTGAGTGGGACACTGGCAGTCAGATGTAAGCAGCAGAGGACCCGAGGCAAGTAGTGGCAGGGAAACTGAGGTAGAGAAACATTGAAGGCTAAATGAAGAGTTGGAGTATTAAAGCTCTGCTCAGTCATGTATCTGCCTACCAAAAGGGTCATTAATCCATGCCCCAGTAAAGCTATAACTTAAACATCCCATCTGTGCATAGGAAACCAAAGCGCACATGCACACAAACAACCTTGCTTTTAGTCCAGGAGTGTGGTCACCCTCACACACAAACAACCTTGCTTTTAGTCCAGGAGTGTGGTCACCCTCACACACAAACAACCTTGCTTTTAGTCCAGGAGTGTGGTCACCCTCACACACAAACATAAATGGCTCCAGCAAACAAGATGCAATCTTAATTTCAATCAAATACACTTTATTGAGCGGTTACCAATGGGCACAAAGGCATATTTTATTTGGCTGTGTCAGGGCTATGCCTACTAAGCAATCAAATAATATAATCTTGTCATGTAAAGCAATAACACACACACACACTTCTAGATCCCAGTGTGCCCCTATGAAGGTCATATCAGTGAGACTGTGGCACCTAGTCAAGGCCTTGTGGTTGCCTCAGTAACAGGTAGTGGTTCAGGGACAGAGCACTTTCTGGTCTAGGTTATAGACACCTAGGTTAGGACAAGAGGATTCTAATAACTTTTTGCATAAATGAAGAATTCAAAACAAAGCTTTTCTAGTTAGCAACAGCGCTGGTTCCATGAATCCGGCCATTTTCAAAATCTTGCGCATGTGAATACAACACATCATAACCTTTGTAATAACCTGGACAGGGACACTAGGCTAAAGGAGGGAGATAGACAGAGGCTCCACACCTGAACCCTCCCTAGCATGACACTGATCAGAGGTTGCAGTCTCAACCTTTGCACAGCCCAGCCAAAATACCCAAAACCGGCCTGGATCCTTCTACCACTGTGATTCTAGGCTAGTGCTTAGTATTATTCCCCCACTGTGATTATTATTGATCATTACTGTGGCAGGTTTAGCGGCTCTTTATTGGAATGCACTTAATGTAAGTCGCTCTGGACAAGACAGCGTTTTCTAAATGACTCAAATGTAGGCTACAGTAAAGCAATGTAACCTAATGTAATGTAATGGAAGTGAGGCCACATGGATGCAGCAGAAGGAATAAGAACCAATGGCCCAGTAAATGGGAAGGATTTTGCAGATAGCATAACAGGGAGAAGTGATGCTTCCCCTTCATCACGATATTTCAAAACCATTGCATAGATGGACGTTGCTCAATACCTTGCATAGCAGAAGGTCATGGCTGATCTCTTTTTGATTAAATGGATTTCTTTGATTAAATGGATTTTCTATTAAGGCTGCCTTTCACCAAATAATGGCTTTCTGATTTTACTGTTCCCATAGGATGTCAAAGGGGCTTCTGTCTTCCTTGCATTATTCTTGATTTATGTTAGTATTCTTAAATTTGATTATTTCTTATTGTTGTTGCAGTGTCGAGAAGGAATCTGCAAGTAAGCATTTTGTTGGACAGTGCATACCATGTGTATCCTCTACATACGACTAATAACACTTGAAACAGTAAACAATACAAGGTTGGCAAGCAATGAACGCTACTATTTTTGACCTATGACTTGCATTGTAGTTAATCATCTACGTAGCTACCCTGTGCTAAAGTAATAAAATCACATTTTATTTGTCACATGCGCCAAGTACAACAGCTTTAGACCTTACCGTGAAATTCTTACTTACAAGCCCTTAACCAACAATGCAGTTAAGAAAATAGAGTTTAGAAAATATTTATTAAATACGCTAAAGTAAAAAACAAATAAACAATAATGAGGCTATATACAGGGGGTACCGGTACCAAGTCAATGTGTGGGGGTACAGGTTAGTCGAGGTAATTTGTAACATATCAATCACTCAAGAAAACTATGAGATGGTTACTAGACAAACGAAAGAGACAGAAATGAAACAGAAAGTTATTCAATGCATACAACTACCCAACTGGGAAAACTATGAAAAGGATTGTCGTGATTGCACAACATATTCTGTTTAAATTTCTAGAAAGGTTCCCTTGACGAAACATAAAATAAAGTGTTTGATTCTGAAAATGTTTACCTAGACATACCATGTCCTCAAAACTATGGTGCAAGGCAACAGAGCATGTTTCATAGATAAGAGCAGTAGTCTAGCGGATTACTGACAAATAATCTTAATACAACTATATATATATATATATATCTTATACTTGACTTTCTGTAGCCCTCTATCAATCAATGAAATACAATTTATTTTATAAAGCTGTTTTTACAACAGCAGTTGTCAAAGTGCTTTACAGATTCCCAGCCTAAAATAAGCTAAGCAGAGGCACAGTTGCTAGAAAAAACTCCCAAGAATGCAGGAACCTAGGAAGGTGCTTGACCAGGATCTTCTTAAACTCCCTGGTCGCCACAGTGATGGGATACCACATCTGGACCAGCATGGTCTGTGAGGGAGAAACAGACAGATTTTCAAAACTCAATTTGATTGGAGAAGTTGATTTTGTTCAGAGACGACTTCTAAAACCTTTACAATGGGGTGTGTCTGTGCCACTGCTGCTGGCAGGGAAGCAGAAATGGGTGGGGCCTGGATATCAAAGCTGAGAAACACAGTCGGTACATCATTGTACTTGAATACTTCTTGATAAAACATTTTGTTGTGAAAGCACAACAAAATGACAATGAAGGACACTAAAAGGGGAAATTAAGAAAATTACCTCAATATGGTTGGTGAGCCAGAAGAAATCTGGGTCTGTGTTTTACACTGTGAAGACAACGTTCCCTATGGGAACGATCTTTCCCTCAGGAACCGCTTTGATCTGGATTGGGAGACGGCCATCATACTTCTGATTAATCAGTATCAAAACCTCCTATCAACCTCAGTGCGTGTGTCAGGATGCTTCAGTTTGGCTGGCGGCTAGCCGAAGTCGGCTGGGCAACCAAACGAGTGTGCTCGCATATTCCCTTAAAAGACCTTAGCTTGAAAAACAAAAAGCGGCAATAGTAGGGGAGAGCGAGGTAAGTTGTCACACGGGTAAGTTGTCAAACTGTTCGTACCTCCAACACTAGAGGCGCTATCTCAAAAATAAAATAGCTACTTTGTGTGACTACATGTTCTATGGTCAACTTCCTGTTCACATGTGGTCAAGGTCACTTTAATCTGAGGTGAGCACAAGTTTCTTATTTTTCCCCTTCAAAAGTAAAAAATTGCCACTTTAGATTTTATGCAATACAACTTTGTTAGGTATGAATGTTCAAAATCATAATTTTGCACTGAGTAGAGGAGACAATAAAGTGTATTTTGATACTTTAACTGCAGTGCTAGGTTGAGCTAACCTTGAGATTTAGCCAACATTAGCACACATGGTAGTTTGGGGCAAATTGTCTCAATGACCTTGGGGCAAGTCGTCACATGTGACAACTTGCCCCAGTATACATAGAACATGCTCAAAAAACATTGTGATATTGTGTAATCAGCTCTGATAATCGTATTAACTGTTACTGTAAATTGATTATTATATATACATATAGTTTAGAGCAGCAGACATATCCCTGGACTACACCAGACAGGCTCTGGCGTGTGTGTGTGTGTGTGTGTGTGTGTGTGTGTGTGTGTGTGTGTGTGTGTGTGTGTGTGTGTGTGTGTGTGTGTGTGTGTGTGTGTGTCTACTAACACACTACATGCCTACTGTATGAGACAGCATATCCACACACACACTACTTCATACAGTGTCATGAATTTATTGTGGTGTTATGAATTGTATTGTGACAGCAAGGATAGTAGTCAGGGAGGTGGGCGTAATAAGCCTGTAATGAATATGTAATTGCAATGAGGAAATGTGATTTTGAAGGAAAGAAGAAAGGAAGGACGGACGGAAAGAAAGAGGGGAAGGAAATAAAGATGGTTAGAAATTGTAAAAGAAAGCCAGAATGGCAGCACACCAACTGGCATAATGTTAAAGGCAGTGAGGCAGGTGAAGTTGCAGAAAAAATCAATCAGGAGTACAGCAAAGGATTTTGACAAATTACTGTACTCTGACTCGGTATTGTCAAAAGGTTACCAGAGAAGAAGTTGACAGAAAGACAACCATGCCAACAACAGTGGTTGGCTATACAAAGCCACGGCAGGTTTTTTCACCTGATTTGGAGATGCAGCTTGTTCAGTGTATTACTAGGTCAGCTGACATTTATTTTGGTCTGTCGCCGAGGTGTGAGGTCAGAAGACTTGCCTACCAGTTTGCTATGGCACACCAGCTGAAGTTCGCGCCAATGTGGGCAGAAAAAGAAAAGGCCAGCTCGGAGTGGTTTACAGGCTTCTTAAAGCGGCAACCAACACAGTCACTGAGAAAGCCAGAGGCAACTAGCCTTGTCAGAGCAAGTAGCTTCAACAGAGAAAATGTTAGTGCTTCCTTCAACAATGTAGCAGAAGTGCTACAGAGATATCAGTTTGGACCAGGAGACATATGGAATGTTGATGAAACTGGGGTGACCACTGTACATAAACCTGACAGAGTGGGGGGATATCAGTTTAGACCAGGAGACATATAGAATGTTGATGAAACTGGGGTGACCACTGTACATAAACCTGACAAAGTGGGGTCACACAGGCCTGTGCTGTCTCAGCCACAGGGAATAGTATACCTCCATATTGTATATTCCCCCGTGTCAACTTCCACAATCATTTCCTGATCAACGAGCAACCTGGCAACAAAGGAGGGGCAAATCCCTCTGGGTGGATGAAAGATGTGCACTTTGTTGACTTCTTGAAACATTTTGTCGAGCATACAAAGTGCTCAAAGCAGAAGCCCTGTTTACTCCTTTTGGACAAAACCAGTCTCATCTGTCAATTGATGGACTCAATTATGCCAAAGAAAATGGCATACTTATGCTGTCATTTCCACCCCTTTGCTTTCATCGGCTTCAACCCTTAGACAGGTCTGTCTACGGGCTACTAAAGAGGCACATCAACACTGCGTGTGATGCCTGGATGAGGAACAATCCCGTGAAGACAATGCCAATTTATGACATTCCTGGGATTGTGGCAATCGCCTATCCTCTGGCTGCAATCCCCTTGAACATTCAGGCTGGCTTTAGGGTGGCTGGGGTACAACCTTACAACAGCGATGTATATCTGGAACCCGAGTTTGCGCCATCCTACGATACAGATCACCCCATTCAGAACCCAACTCTACCAGGCCCCAGCACCAACCTTGCCCTGCCAGGCCCCAGCACCAACCTTGACCTGCCAGGACCCAGCACCAACCTTGACCTGCCAGGGCCCAGCACCAACCCTGCGCTGCCAGGCCCCAGCAACATTCCAGCCTGCCAGGCCCCAGCACCAACCCTGCCCTGCCAGGCCCCAGCACCAACCTTGCTCTGCCAGGCCCCAGCACCAACCTTGCTCTGCCAGGCCCCAGCACCAACCTTGACCTGCCAGGCCCCAGCACCAACCTTGACCTGCCAGGCCCCAGCACCAACCCTGCGCTGCCAGGCCCCAGCAACATTCCAGCCCTGCCAGGCCCCAGCAACATTCCAGCCCTGCCAGGCCCCAGCACCAACCCTGCCCTGCCAGGCCCCAGCACCAACCCTGCCCTGCCAGGCCCCAGCAACATTCCAGCCCTGCCAGGCCCCAGCACCAACCTTGCCCTGCCAGGCCCCAGCAACATTCCAGCCCTGCCAGGCCCCAGCACCAACCCTGCCCTGCCAGGCCCCAGCACCAACCCTGCCCTGCCAGGCCCCAGCAACATTCCAGCCCTGCCAGGCCCCAGCACCAACCTTGCCCTGCCAGGCCCCAGCAACGTTCCAGCCCTGCCAGGCCCCAGCAACATTCCAGCCCTGCCAGGCCCCAGCACCAACCTGCCAGGCCCCAGCACCATTCCAGCCCTGCCTAGCACGAGCTGACACAGACCTGGCCAGTTATTATGCTAGCACCAGCTCACCCTTGCCCAGCAATGCCATTTCTGACAGCGGACTACCAACTCCAGAGGACATCCGGCCATATCCATAAGCTGGCCCCCGAAAACCAGCTTGTAAAAGGAAGAAAACGGCGCAAGACAGCAATTCTTTAATGTTTTAATTTTATTATTATTTTAACCCTCTTTTCTCCCCAATTTCATGGTATCCAATTAGTAGTAGTTACAGTCTTGTCTCATTGCTGCAACTCCCGTACGGACTCGGGAGAGGCGAAGGTCGAGAGCCAAAACACAACCCAAACAAGCCGCACTGCTTCTTGACACAATGCACATCCAACCCGGAAGCCAGCCGCACCAATGTGTCGGAGGAAACACCGTACTCCTGGCGACCTGGTCAGAGTGCACTGCACCCGGCCCGACACAGGAGTCGCTAGTGCGCAATGAGACGAGGATATCCCTGCCGGCCAAACCCTCCCCAACCCGGACGACGCTGGGCCAATGGTGCACGCCCCATGGGCCTCCCGGTCACGGCCGGCTGCGACAGAGCCTGGGCTCAAACCCAGAATCTCTGGTGGCACAGCTAGCACTGCAATGCAGTGCTTTAGACCACTGCGCCACCCAGGAGGCGTGCAAGACAGCAATTCTAACTGACACACCAGTGAAGCAGGCACCAGAAATGGAAAAGAATAAGGCACAATCTAGCAAAAGACTGGTTCCGAAGAAATTGAACCAAGGGGGAGTCAAAATCTGGATCTGCAAAGAACAAGAAGGCAGCTAAAAAAATAAAAATCATTGAAGAGTCATCAACAGATGAAGAGGAGTGCTTCTGCCTCGTCTGTGTGGAGCCATTTGCTTTCCAAAGGAGACTTGGGTGAAGTGTGTGAGATGAAACAAATGGGCCCATGCTTGTACCTAAAGCCAGGACATTTATGTGTGCCAGAACTGTGACTCTGAAGATGAGTCTGATTAATCAGATACGGATGTACGTCGTATAGGCTGTTACAAAACTGTGCATTAGTGCATTAGCGTGTTTAAACACCACGTCTGTTTTGTTTAACATCTAAGCAAGTTATCTGCAGCATTACATTTCATTTCGATTCCAACAATTACTGTGGATCTATGTACACGCCAGAGAACATTCTATTTTCAGTTCAAATTAAAGTGGTTGTGCCACTTCATTCATGTGTGCTCTGTCAGCATTATTGTTTTGATTGAAAGGTATGATTTGCTAGATTCTCTAGGCATGATTGTTTTTATTTTGACTTCTTTAATGAAGTTGAATTTGGTTTTGAATTTGAAATTAAAATCAATATTCACAATGAATTAGTTGTGTTCTTATTTGTTGATAATCCAATGTGACAACTTACTCCACGTACTGTGACAATTTACCCGCTGATGGGGAAAATTGTCACAAGTGCACACTCTCTATTTAACTGTCTACAATTCCGTACTGAAATAAGATATGAAGATGTAATGTATACAAGATATGTGCCCAAGACTTCCTTCTTTCATTTGGTATGACATTTATACCATTGTGATGTATTGTGCCCAGTAAATGTTAGATAGCGTGAAAAGTGTGGTAACATACCTCGCTCTCCCTTACTGGGTCTATTTTGAGATGCCGTAGCCAGTATACACTTACTTAAAATAGGAGAGATCTTAGTCGCGCAATTTTACATCTAACTAAGATGTTTGGTGCAGTATTTCTCAATGAAAACAAATGTGCATGAAAACATTTGATTGACAAAGACTTTATTCTGGAGCGAGTTTCGCTTATGAAGTGGCTATGTTGAGTGTAAAAGCGATCATTTGAAACAGGTCCTATATGCTAGATTTAGATTTATTTGGCAACTTTAGTTGTGCTGATACAAATCCTGAGAATGTCTTAGAAATCAAAACATATGATGCAACTATAGGCCATTGATGATTTGAAAAAGTCACAATAAAAGCTTGCACTCTTCCTTGTTTCAGGCTGCACACACACTGTTCTCTCATCAAGTGATCATATTTTCACCCATCAGACTATTCTCAATTGAATCTTGTCTTTACTAATATGTACAGTTAATTTCGGTTTAGAATGGCCCATCATCAAATGGGCAGGAACAGGGGCAGGGGGAAAAAGACACGGCATCCGTATTCACCCGAACAGCGAATAGATCCTCCTCTTTTTAGTGGCAACCATCAAAACTCTTTTTACACAGGATTGAATATAGGAATATCTGGGCTCATAAGTACACTCTCTCCCTCCCGGAGGACCTGAGCCCTGGGACCATGCATCAGGACTACCTGTCCTCTGTAGTGCCTTGCGACACCTAGGAGGGAGATAGCAGCTACACCGTATTTCTAGTAGTGTAATGCTGTGTTCATAATCAAGTGGGATGGTGGTAATTACCAGTTGAAGTCGTACATACCAGTTGGACACATTCTCGTGCTTTGAACTCGTTGAGAATGCTGATTGGTTAATGGCCAACAAGCTGTGTCAACCACAAACTAAAAGTGCAGCTATCATGCTTGTAAACGATTTATAGTGTTCAAAGAATTATTAATAGAATGTTGAATACATTTAATTTGAACTTACTCTATCTGCTGTCTACTGATTTTGTTAAAATATGAGACTAAATATCCACAGGAAATTGTGATTAAACCGACTTCCAGAACGCTGGTCAATATAATGATCTGTAGGTTTTTGTATTTCCAGGGTGTATTTTCATGGTAACATTCGGGTATTGTTTAGGTAGTGTGCATTACGTGCGAATGCAAGAGATTGAACATACAAGCTGAGAGAACCATATACTCACTGGTTCTCTAATGCCCCAGTTGGAGGGGCATTCAAGTGGATTTTCTTCCAGTCATATGTGATAAATACCAGCTTCCCACTTGTTTATGAATGCAGCTTTACACTGCCACAGAATGTGACCACACAGAGATGGAGATTTCAGAGTGGAGATGGAAGAGGAAGCGAGACAACCCACTCCCTGTTTATTTTCTTCTGGCCACTCCCTGTTTTTTTTCTGATTCAATGAAAGTCAATGAACAAAGCAATGATCTATATAAACACTAGATGACTATTTGGGGGTGATGTGTTCAAGCCATCCTTGCTTCCATCTTGGCACTCCCCCACCGGTGTAAAAAATATATTTTAGTTTTTGATAAATTTATACATACTTCTTAATTACATTATGTGAGATAAACATTATGATTAAACATTTTAAAATATATAATTTTGCTTAAAGTATACATTTTAGAGATTACTAATGATACAGTCCCTACTACTTGAAAAAATACTTTAAATACATGTAATTTTGTCCTAGAAACATTTAATTGAAATACTGTAGAATTCCATTAATTCTTATGGAGAACTGCTCCTACTGGGGATTGCAACTATATGGCCGACCGGTGGATTCAAAGCCTCTCAATGGTCAATACATAGCATCAGCAATCCAGAGTTTATATACATGATTTGAACTATGTGGACCAGAGCCAGCTGCTATTGCATTGGTGTCTATGGGAAAACCACCCGTTAAGTAGACTGGAACTGACACATTCTTTTTCAATGGTTAACGGCCTGACTGAACTATCTTCATTTACCCATCATCTTTGTTTCAGAGGTTTCAGAGGTGTTCAAAGAGGGTGAGTTTGAAAACATGCATGTCAGAAAGCATGTAGTGAATGGGTGTGTTCGAGGGGTTACGCAACCAAAGTCGGGGGAGGTGCATCTGCTATATAGCCGAAAGTCCGACACTGCAGTGGTTTTCCAACAGCAAGGCTCAGATCAGTATGGCAATGTGTTCTACCTACTTTTCTACTTTAACCTACTAAACTACGTTTCTATACGTTATTCTGTATAAATCAAATTGAATGGCATCAACCACATGGAAACCATTTGTTTGATGTATTTGATGCCATTCCACTAACTACGCTCGAACCATTACCATGAGCCCGTCTCCCCAATTAAGGCGCCACCACCCTCTTATGTTCAGTTGTACAAGTTTCATTTCAGCACTGTACTGATTATCACTTGGTGGAAAGTTTCACTTTCTTAGAAAGCATTGACTGAAGGGAAATGATGGTGCTGCTGTACGTTTTGGATTGTAGGCCTAGTGGCTAACCCAGTCAAGAGTTCCTGATCACCACTCTAGCACAGGTGAGATTGAAAATGTTCATAAACTTCATAAACATGTTGCAAAATAAATGAATGCATACAGTTGAAGTCGGAAGTTTACAAACACTTAGGTTGGAGTCATTAAAACTCATTTTTCAACCACTCCCCAAATTTCTTATTAACAAACTATAGTTTTGGCAAGTCGGTTAGGACATCTACTTTGTGCATGACACAAGTAATTTTTCCAACAATTGTTTACAGACAGATTATTTCACTTATAATTCACTGTATCTCCATTCCATTGGGTCAGAAGTTTACATACACTAAGTTGACTGTGCCTTTAAACAGCTTGGAAAATGCCAGAAAACGATGTCATGGCTTTAGAAGCTTCTGATAAGCTAATTGACATAATTTGAGTCAATTGGAGGTGTACCTGTGGATGTATTTCAAGGCCTACCTTCAAACTCAGTGCCTCTTTGCTTAACATCATGGGGAAATCAAAAGAATTCAGCCAAGACCTCAGAATTGTTTTGTTGTTGACCTCCACAAGTCTGATTCATCCTTGGGAGCAATTTCCAAACGCCTGAAGGTACCACCTTCATCTGTACAAACAATAGTACGCAAGTATAAACACCATGGGACCACGCAGCCATCATACCGCTCAGGAAGGAGATACCTTCTGTCTGCTAGAGATGAATGTACTTTGGTGCAAAATGTGGAAATTAATCCCAGAACAACAGCAAAGGACCTTGTGAAGATGCTGGAGGAAACAGGTACAAAAGTATCTATATCCACAGTAAAACGAGTCCTATATCGACATAACCTGAAAGGCCGCTCAGAAAGGAAGAAGCCACTGCTCCAAAACTGCCATAAAAAAGCCAGACTATGGTTTGCAACTGCACATGGGGCCAAAGATCGTACTTGTTGGAGAAATGTCCTCTGGTGGGATGAAACAGAAATAGAACTGTTTGGCCATAATGACCATCGTTATGTTAGGAGGAAAAAGGGAATGCTTGCAAGCCAAAGAACACCATCCCAACCGTGAAACACGGGGGTGGCAGCATCATGTTGTGGGGGTGCTTTGTTGCAGGAGGGACTGGTGCACTTCACAATATAGATGGCATGATGAGGGAGGGAAATTATGTGGATATATTGAATCAGCATCTCAATACATCAGTCAGGAAGTTGAAGCTTGGTTGCAAATGGGTCTTCCAAATGGACAATGACCCCAAGCATACTTCCAAAGCTGTGGCAAAATGGCTTAAGGACAACAAGGTCAAGGTATTAGAGTGGCCATCACAAAGCCCTGACCTCAATCCTATAGAAAATGTGTGGGCAGAACTGAAAATGTGTGTGCGAGTAAGGAGGCCTACAAACCTGACTCAGTTACACCATCTCTGTCAGGAGGAATGGGCCAAAATTCACCCAACTTATTGTGGGAAGCTTGTGGAAGGCTACCCGAAATGTTTGACCCAAGTTAAACAATTTAAAGGCAATGCTACCAAATACTAATTGAGTGTATGTAAACTTCTGACCCACTGGGAATGTGATGAAATAAATAAAAGCTGAAATAAATCATTCTCTCCACTATTATTCTGACATTTCACATTCTTAAAATAAAGTGGTGATCCTAACTGACCTAAGACAAGGAATTTTAACGAGGATTAAATGTCAGGAATTGTGAAAAACTGCATTTAAATGTATTTGGCTGAGGTGTATGTAAACTTCTGACTTCAACTGTACATGTTATTCAGTCATTGCATCCAAACTGCTCGTGCGCTTCAGCGTAGTCAGGCGCTAAAATAGAACTTGGTTCTATTTGTGACGCTTAAAGCACTTCAAGTTCCGCACCTCCCATCTCCTCATTGGTCTTTAGGAGCATACACCCACGTGGGTGATTGAACGATAATTTGAGGTCCACACTCAAGTCCAGGTTGTGGTGGTAATGCACCTGATAGTGCCTGCATCTGATGGTCAGAGACTGACCATCAGATGCAGGCACTATCAGGCAAGAAAATTATTAAAATGTATGCTCACTCAGTTGTGTGTCACAAGTAATACAACAACAGATCTTTACCGATGTGATCATATAGCCTTCAGTACCTCAAACCGAACAACAATGCATTCAGTGGCAGGGCAATTCAAGCAAAGCAAATATCCTGTGATAATGTATTGGGCCTATAGTTTACTGCACAAACCTCATTGCTACAGTACTGTTTATAATAGGTTAATGTTGCATAGGCTTACGTTTTTTAAGTAATGTTAAAAATAAATCTGAGCGGTAGATCTCGGCTTGCATAGACTTTACATAGACCGGTGTGGCATAAACAATCAGAGTTGCAGTAGGCCTATATGCAAATAGACCATTGCCAAATATGGATCTTTGCCATTTACTTCAAACCGGACTGTGTTTACAGCATGAGAAGTTGTGAGTACCGTAGATGCGCTTGTTTTGAGATCAAAACTAGAGCTGCACGTAGCCACTTGTAGGAAGCAGTGATTGCTTCCTACAAGAGCACAAAACATATACATTTCTAGACATCTCTGAAAAGCCAGTCAGGTGAAGAGCTTTTTTTGTCTTAAAGGGGCAGTGTTGTATTTTGAGACAGGCTTGAATAAACTAAGTAGCCAATTGGCAGAGGGTAGCAGAAGTTGTCTGTTTCTCTGTAATAATGGTATGGGAATAATAAATAATTTTATTTTGTAAAATGGTTTCTTGCATCAAACAACATAACAACATTTTCAGTCACCTCCTTGTCTGAAGGACAAGTGGATAAACAGGTTGATATCAAGCCCTGCATGTTTTCCCCCCTAAAGTCTCATGGAGTGTAGGCCTACATTGAACACCACACACTGGCTGCTACTGTAAGCTGAATGATAGAACAGCTATTTCCATGTTACAATGTTATTTTCTCCATTTTCTCTGCATTTTCTCCTTTGCTTTTAATGGTAGGCCACTCTGGTAGGACTACATTATGATCAATTAGCCAAAGTAGCCTACATGGCCACTGTTAAAACTGTAACTTAAAGTGTTTACAGCCTCAGTGTTCACATTAAACGCACACTGGAAGTTGAACAGAATTTTCATAACGTTCACATTTGCACTATATATGAAATTTGCTCGTGCCACAAAAAAATTTGAGCCAACATTGGTCACAGACGTCTTCTTCAAGTGTTATTGAGGGGCGATGAGACGCAAACCGCTGTGCTCCTTAGCCCCTTGCTGGTGGCAACAGGCATAAACAATTCCTTGGAGGACTCAGCCCAAAATATCAAATCAAATTTATTTATAAAGCCCTTCTTACATCAGCTGATATCTCAAAGTGCGGTGCAGAAACCCAGCCTAAAACCCCAAGCAATGCAGGTGGAAAAATAATAGTGGATTACAACCAAATACAGTCATTGATTACCACAATATCTAAACCATGTTTTATAAATACAATATGATTATATAACCTTTATGGGCAGCCAGAACTATAGTGTATGAAAATAAACTTTCATACTTGGATACGTTTCTATGCGTTTTCAAAACTTGCACATCACAAATTATAAACCTACAATGGTCTATGCCATCTCAATCTAATCTCAAAATGAGATGGCAACATCTACAGTAGATACAAAGATATGACAAAGTAGTCATAAGGTTACCTAACACTAAATGCAATTAGAAATTAATTCCTCCCTACAGATTGATGTATTGTTTATATATATAGTAACAGTAATAAGTTTGGACACACCAACTCATTACAAGGTTTTTCTTACATTTTTTTACATTGTAGAATAATAGTGAAGACATCGAAACTATTATATACATATGGGATCATGTGGTAACCAAAAAATTGCATAATAATGTAAAATATTATATCTTTGAGATTCTTCAAAGTAGCCACCATTTGCCTTGACTTCAGCTTTGCACAATCTTGGCATTCTCTTAACCAGCTTCATGGGGTAGACACCTATAATACATTTAAATTAACAGGTGTGCCTTGTTAAAAGTTAATTTGTGGAATTTATTTCCTTCTTCATGCATTTGAGTCAATCAGTTGTGTTGTGACAAGGTAAGGGTGGTATACAGAAGATAGCCCTATTTGGTAAAAGACCAAGTCCATATTATGGCAAGAACAGCTCAAATAAGCAAAGCGAAACGACAGTCCATCATTACTTTAAGACATGAAGGTCAGTCAAAACCGGAACATTTCAAGAACTTTGAAAGTTTCTTCAAGTGCAGTCGCAAAAACCATTAAGCGCTATGATGAAACTGGCTCTCATGAGGACCGCCATAGAGGATACGTTCATATCATGCTGACCAGACCGGACACGTCGCGTGCGCGAGCGTTGCAAAATAAATGTAGAAATCCATGTTATTCAATTATTGCACCCACACTGCTTGCGTGCACCCACACTGCTTGCGTGCACCAACGAGCATCTGCGCTGCCAAGGGCTAAAATAGAAGTCATTCCTATTTCTGACGTAGATTGTGCTGCAAGTCCTGCCTCTCCCATCTCCTCATTGGTTTATAGAAGCAGGTACCCACGTGCCATCTCCTCATTGGTTATACCCACGTGGGTGATTGAAAGACGAACTGTTTTGACGGTCGTCGTGGTAATACTATGAAAGTTTAGATGCCAATCACCATATAAATTCAAAGATGAAACAACCTGGAAGGAGGAGAGATGACTAGAAACGATTCGGTTGGCCATTTTATGTGTGGATTAATTGTCGGAGTAGAGGACCTTGTGCATTTCAGGTAAAATAACAACTCAATGTTTATATCCCAGGACAAATTAGCTAGCATGTGCAACCTAGCTAAAAAGGACAAATTAGCTAGCATGTGCAAGCCAGCTAGCTAAATTGCCATACATGTTTAATGCTTTTCGACCTGTCCCCAAATTAATGTATTGGTTCAGAGTTTGTTTTGATATTTTATCCTGCGTGTCGTGATCGCGTTTGGTGTGGGGAGACAAAATAAATGTATGCACAATGGTGCACGCGCGCAGCCGGTTTGGGTTCTGTGTTAGAGTTACCAGCCTCAGAAATGGCAGCCCAAATAAATGCTTCACAGAGTTCAAGTAACAGACACATCTCAACATCAACTGTTCAGAGGAGACTACGTGAATCAGGCCTTCATGGTCGAATTGCTGCAAAGAAACCACTACTAAACGACACCAATGAGAAGAGACTTGCTTGGGCCAAGAAACACGAGCAATAGATATTAGACTGGTAGAAATCTGTCCTTTGGTCTGATGAGTCCAAATTTGAGATTTTTGGTTCCAAACACCGTGTCTTTGTGAGACGCAGAGTAGGTGAACGGAAGATCTCAGCATGTGTGGTTCCCACCTTGAAGCATAGAGGGTGGTGTGATGGTGTGGGGGTGCTTTGCTGGTGACACTGTCTGTGATTTACGGTAAAAAGCCACAGAAGCCTTGGCCATAAGGGTAAATTGTTGGCACTGTCTTTGGAGGGATGGGACGCGGCCATAAGGCTACACTTTATTGTTTTTTTATTAAGTAGGCTATATAGGCCCACACCCTCTCTAAACAGAAATTATAGCTCTCCTGTGTTGGATTGGAATTATCCCAGGACCAGTCATGGAAAGAGGCTCCAGGACAGATATTATGCTGCCAGTATTGATGATTGATGCATTAATTCTGAGGCATAATTTAAAAAAATATATAATAATTCTGATGCATAACCTATTACCTAGGCTACATAATTAATTATTAATAAGGGACAAGTCTAGGCTATATAAGGCCTAGGCTACCATACAACATTGGCACTATCATAAACAAAAACATTTAATTAATAGTCAATGAAATCATGCACTTCTAGCCTGACTATTGCACGTGTTAGGGATAAATTGATAACGTGGATAAATGATATTGGTGGATTGAAATATGAATAGGATGAATAAAGAAATAATGATGTTGAAATAGGCTTATTTGGTGAAATCTCCCTTGGAGATGCATCTCCAAGTCTCAGATCATCAGGTGGATGGAGTGAATCGGTTGTCGCAGCAACAGCGTCAACTGCACCCCCACCCCCCGCTATAATTTGCTTTCTGATTCAGAACGACGGTCAATTCCCGATTACTTCCAGTTGTATCTTCCCAATCCGCGCGACGCTTAGCAGGAAGCGGCCATCGATAGTTTTCTATTGACAAATCGCATCAGGAAATAAGTGAAAGTCGATGGTTGTCCGTTCTTTCTATCTTTCATCCGACTCCTTCCCGTTCTCATAGATAGCATCCTAGCAAATCCCCGAAGCTGACTGGAGAGTTAAAACGCTGAAAACGCGTAGCCTAAGCAACTACAATTTTCTTTCGTTCGAATTCAATCGCTTTTTGTGCAAACAGTTTGACTAGCTACTCTCGTTCAACATCAGTCGCGCGCTTTCGTAATTCCTCTCCTCAACTGAAATTTCCTGTTTTAAATATAGTTTATCTGGATTTTTTCGACTTTTTCCCCCACTGGCGTTGCCAACGCAACACAGATAGCCTGTCTCTGAACGCAGTCGTTATTCGAAAAAACCTCCTGTGACACAGACACATCGGTCTACGCTTTCTCCCCTGTCTAGATAGTCTCCAAGACCGACAACATGTTGGACCCATCTTCCAGTGAGGAGGAAGCGGATGAGATAGTGGAAGAAGAAGGCAAAGAGGTGATGGCACCAAAGACCGGGGGAGCACGGGTGTCACCCAGCCGGACCACCGAGAGTTCTGGTGGGCTCCAGCCCTCGAGCCGGGGAAGCAGCGCTTGTCCGTCCAGCCCCAGCCCCTCGGCGGCCAGCGAGAAGGAGAAAGATGATCTGGAAAAGATGCAGAGGGAGGAGGAAGAGCGAAAGAAGAGGCTCCAGCTCTATGTCTTTGTGATGCGCTGCATTGCCTACCCTTTTAATGCCAAGCAACCCACCGACATGGCCAGACGACAACAGAAGGTACTGTAAATAATAAACTCACAACAGTGACAAATTAATTTGAATGACTTTTAAAAAGCATCTCATATATTTATATATATATATATATATATATATATATATATATATATATATATAGTATAGTATCTTATGAAACTAGTTGCCTGTCCTCTTGCTTTGGAATGGTACATAAGTCATTATTAGAACAGAGCCAACCACACATGCACAATTCGAACGCTCATCTGCTACTGCTGGTGTTGGAAAGACAGTAGATCCAGGAAAGGCATATTTCAATACAGCAAAACTAGTCAGTGACCAGTTGCACTGTCACATCGTTTCCTCAAATGACAATCTGTGATTGCTCCATACTTTTAAATGTATGATATATAGGCATACCCATTGATTCTTGAAGAATATAACTTATAAATTACTTTAGCTGTCTAACCCCATCAGAATCCAAAATATAAGCTTGTTTTACTCCTATCTTTGTAAACACTGTAAATGTAAACAAACACTGTATATCCTCAAAACATGGTTAAAACTATACATTTGATCTAATGGTTGGTCAGTCCTTTCATCCATAGTTCTGTTTTTTGAATTTGAGAGTGGTTACATTTCTCCAGCCCCATCCCTTAGCTGTTGTGGCTGCTTTGTTGTTGTTTCTGTGCCCAGCTCCAAGAGACATTACAGTCACACCATTAACAAGACTAATGTACATACACTGTAAAACGGTTATCGTGACTTTGACAGTAGCTTACAGGCAGCTCGGTGGCAAGTAAAATTCTGTAATTCATATTACAGCACACCAACTTTAATATATTTTTTAACCAGGCAAGCCAGTTAAGAACAATTTTTTATTTACAATGACGGCCTTCCCCAGACGAAGCTGGGCCAATTGTGCACCGCCCTATGGGACTCCCAATCACGGTCAGATGTGATATCGCCTGGATTCGAACCAGGGACTGTAGTGATGCCTCTTCGACTGAGATGCAGTGCCTTAGATCGCTGCACCAGTTGGGAGCTCAATATAAATAGCGTATTAAAGTAAGTACTGTGTAATGACACAGTACAAAGCCATAAAACGTACTGTATTATACTGTAAAAAAGTAAAAGCCACCGTAATCGGAATGAATGAATTATTGAATGAATGAATGGATGAATTAATTACATTTGTTGAGGGGAGGGGTTTGTATTTCACAGTATTTTACTGTAACTACAAGGGATTGGTGCAAGCAGGTTGGCTGGTAAGTAAAGTGTTTAGAAACATTAGAGCATATTAATGAATATACACTTC
Organism: Salvelinus fontinalis; assembly: GCF_029448725.1. NCBI lineage: Eukaryota > Metazoa > Chordata > Actinopteri > Salmoniformes > Salmonidae > Salvelinus > Salvelinus fontinalis. The sequence continues at coordinate 19,439,433 of NC_074682.1, forward strand.
TAAAGGCCTTAAAGGCTTCCAAACTGGCAGCGACTACACAGCAAAACAGACCAAAAGGACATAGAAAAATGCTCAACCATTTAACGTTCAGGACTTGCTTCTACTCCAATCTTTCCCCTAACCATTTTTAATTGGTGGGGCATTATAGCCACATAGGAGTTAAATTGGTACAGCATTCTCAATCACGGGTGCAACAAATATTGCTCTTACAAGGCACTCCTCAAAGTATGTTAATGAGACAGAAACAACAATACCATGCCCTCACTAGTAGTCAAAATATTTTTTTCGCTCCAAAAATACAGTACAGTACTGTATTCTGGGCTGGCAGGTAGCCTAGTGGTTAGAGCATTGGACTAGTAACTGAAAGGTTGCAAGATCAAATCCCCAAGCTGACAAGGTAAACATCTGTCATTCTGCCCCTGAACAAGGCAGTTAACCCACTGTTCCTAGGCCTTCATTGAAAATCAACATTTGTTCTTAACTGACTTGCCTGGTATAATATTCTGTGGTATGGAATTACAGTATCATTCAAAATACAACAATTATTTCCCCGCCTACAACTTTTTCTCACATTGCCCCATCATTTACAGTATGCTGCAGTAAAAAGTTTTGTACTGATTATAATACAAAAAAACACCATATAATTTAAAGTTTTCCGTTAATAGTGTACTGGACAGGTTTGTGACAATACCAGTATCGAGATATTGTGATACTCGATTTTCCATGGCAAAAATGAAAACACAAAGTAGACCAAACTCTTTGGACCTTTATAAACCTGCGGTATGTACAATATTGTGTGCTATAGACTGGTTAGCTGACAACATCACGAAAACGATGCGCGTGCTTCAATGGGGCAGAAGTCCGTGTGTTGTGATTCTGGATGGCCAGATAGCAATCAACAATGACAAGAAGCTGCCATGTGGGGAATGGTAGGTGACTCGTTTCAGCTAGTTTTATCTTGTTCTTGATACCATGTCTTGTTTTGACTGATGTCACGTCTATGCTAATATGGCTCAAATCTGCTAGCGAGCTAACCAACAACTGTAACGATGTCTATAGCTTGGAAAATAAATACATGTGACTCTGGACAGCAACATAATGATGTTTGTTTCCAACATTAGGGCTGTTTTTCTTAAAGGCCCAGTGCAGTCAAAACGAGATTTTCGTGAAAAAATCGCCTGGAATTTTACCCTGTTTGGGAGGATGGAGTTTTTGTCCGCTGCATGTCACATGGCGATCTGATTTTAATGAACAAAAGATCATGTATGTTGTATTTGAATATTCATATTGTATTTGCATACGTACCCTCCTACGCTAGAACGAGAGAGTGGCTTCTTCTGTAAAAAACATGTCCTGCCCTAGGCTAATAGCTAGCTAGCTACACGTTATAGTGTGGCTATTTGAATAATGACAGATCTTTGGATTACTCATATTTTCATCATGGACAACATGCAAAATTAAACAACGTCTTTCAATAATGTGTTGCCCTGAATTCACCTGGTTCATCGACGACACAGCACTCAGTCAAGAAAGTCTGAAAAAAGTTCATGCTGAGTGAGTGTTTCACTTTCAGTCTTCTACCATTAATCATTCATCCATACACAGGTAAGAGACTAACGTTATGGTACAGTGGCTAGCTACAAGTGCATACATTTTATGTTCCACCTGTATGACGTAATTTGCTTTGCTAGATATATTGTTAGCTAGATAGCCAACTGCATATTGGTTAGCTAGCTAGCTAGCTGACCGGCAGCTGTAGGTTAACGTTGATTGCACATGCGTTATACACTGCTCAAAAAAATAAAGGGAACACTTAAACAACACAATGTAACTCCAAGTCAATCACACTTCTGTGAAATCAAACTGTCCACTTAGGAAGCAACACTGATTGACAATAAATTTCACATGCTGTTGTGCAAATGGAATAGACAAAAGGTGGAAATTATAGGCAATTAGCAAGACACCCCCAAAAAAGGAGTGATTCTGCAGGTGGTGATCACAGACCACTTCTCAGTTCCTATGCTTCCTGGCTGATGTTTTGGTCACTTTTGAATGCTGGCGGTGCTCTCACTCTAGTGGTAGCATGAGACGGAGTCTACAACCGACACAAGTGGCTCAGGTAGTGCAGTTCATCCAGGATGGCACATCAATGCGAGCTGTGGCAAAAAGGTTTGCTGTGTCTGTCAGCGTAGTGTCCAGAGCATGGAGGCGCTACCAGGAGACAGGCCAGTACATCAAGAGACGTGGAGGAGGCTGTAGGAGGGCAACAACCCAGCAGCAGGACTGCTACCTCCGCCTTTGTGCAAGGAGGAGCACTACCAGCGCCCTGCAAAATGACCTCCAGCAGGCCACAAATGTGCATGTGTCAGCATATGGTCTCACAAGGGGTCTGAGGATCTCATCTCGGTACCTATTGGCAGTCAGGCTACCTCTGGCGAGCACATGGAGGGCTGTGCGGCCCCACAAAGAAATGTCACCCCACACCATGACTGACCCATCGCCAAACCGGTCATGCTGGAGGATGTTGCAGGCAGCAGAACATTCTCCACGGCGTCTCCAGACTCTGTCACGTCTGTCACATGTGCTCATGTGCTCAGTGTGAACCTGAGAAGTGGTCTGTGATCACCACCTGCCCAATCACTCCTTTTTTGGGGGTGTCTTGCTAATTGCCTATAATTTCCACCTTTTGTCTATTCCATTTGCACAACAGGATGTGAAATTTATTGTCAATCAGTGTTGCTTCCTAAGTGGACAGTTTGATTTCACAGAAGTGTGATTGACTTGGAGTTACATTGTGTTGTTTAAGTGTTCCCTTTATTTTTTTGAGCAGTGTATAAGCTTAGATAATCCTCTTTGTCATTATTGTACATTTTTTTCTGTTCCCTGCCAAAAATATTCACTGTGGTTCTAATGCTAATCAAATCACATGAGTCAGTGGTACAAACTGGATTTTATTAGCTAAATTTGGCTAGCTAGCTAGTTTTGATTAAAGTTACACAATTAGTTAAGGACGTTGTTTGCATATTCAACTAGGTGGTTAGCTAGATGAATACCATTCACATCCAGCTAACTGGTTATTATGGCGTTAAATGTTTGTCAAATCTAGCTAGTTACAGTGCCTTGCAAAAGTATTCATCCCCCTTGGCGTTTTTCCTATTTTGTTGCATTACAACAAGGGTTTAAATAGATTTTTATTTGAATTTCATGTAATGGACGTACATAAAATAGTCCAAATTGGTGAAGTGAAATGAAAAAAATTACTTGTTTCAAAAAAGAAAAAGAAATAAAAAACTGAAAAGTGGTGTGTGCATGTGTATTCACCCCCTTTGCTATGAAGCCACTAAATAAAATCTGGTGCAACCAATTACCTTCAGAAGTCACATAATTAGATTGCACACAGGTGGACTTTATTTAACTAACTGTCACATGATCTGTCACATGATCTCATTATATATACACCTGTTCTGAAAGGCCCCAGAGTCTGCAACACCACTAAGCAAGGGGCACCACCAAGCAAGCGGCTTAGAGCTGCAAAGCTCCACAGAGGAGATTGGAGTATCTGTCCATAGGACCACTTTAAGCTGTACACTCCACAGAGCTGGGCTTTATGGAAGAGTGGCTAGAAAAAAGGCTTTGCTTAAAGAAAAAAATAAGCAAACACATTTGGTATTCGCCAAAAGGCATGTGGGAGAATCCCCAAACATATGGAAGAAGGTACTCTGGTCAGATGAGACTAAAATTGAGCTTTTTAGCCATCAAGGAAAATGCTATGTCTGGCGCAAACGCAACACCTCTCATCACCCCGAGAACAGCATTACCCACAGTGAAGCATGGTGGTGGCAGCATCATGCTGTGGGGATGTTTTTCATCTGCAGAGACTGGGAAACTGGTCAGAATTGAAGGAATGTTGGATGGCGCTAAATACAGGGAGATTCTTGAGGGAAACCTATTTCAATCTTCCAGAGATTTGAGGATTTGTCCACCTTCCAGCAGGAGAATGATCCTGAGCATACTGCTAAAGCAACACTCGAGTGGTTGAAGGGGAAACATTTAAATCTCTTGGAATGGCCTAGTCAAAGCCTAGACGTCAATCCAATTGAGAAACTGTGGTATGACTTAAAGATTGGTGTACACCAGCTGAACCCATCCAACTTGAAGGAACTGGAGCAGTTTTGCCTTGAAGAATGGGAAAAAATTTCAGTACCTAGATATGCCAAGCTTATAGAGACATACCCCAAGAGAACCGTTTTAACTTTGAGCTGTAACGGCAGCCTTCCCTCTCTTCATGAGAAGAGGTGTAGCAGGGATCGGACCAAGACGCAGCGTAGCTCGTGTTCAACATGATTTTAATTACGAAAATACTGAACACTAAACAAATACAAAATAACAAATGTGGCTTACCGATACAGCCCTATCTGGTGCAGAGAAAACACAGAGACAGGAAACAACCACCCACAAATCCCCAACACAAAACAAGCCACCTATATATGATTCCCAATCATGGACAACGATTGACAGCTGCCTCTGATTGAGAACCATATTAGGCCGAACACAGAAACAGACAAACTAGACACACAACATACAATGCCCACCCAGCTCACGTCCTGACCAACACTAAAACAAGCAAAACACACAAGAACATTGGTCAGAACGTGACATGAGCCTGTTTCTGATGCTGAGGTCTTTAAAGCACTAAAGGCAATAGACACTAAAAAGTTTACAGATCCAGATAACCTGGATCCCTACCTCTTAAAGGTAGCAGCTGCTATTATTACTGAACCTGTGGATCACATTTGTCTGTTGAACAATTCCATACCCAGCATTTGGAAATCAGCTTATGACCTCCCACTGCTAAAGAATGGAGATCCCTCAGATGCTAATAACTATCATCCTATCTCCAAACTCCCTGTCCTGGCCAAAGTCTATGAATCCCTAGTGAGTTCACAGTTAAAAACCTTCTTAATTGAAAAGAACATACTCAGCGGGGTTCAGTCTTGCTTTAGATCGGGGCACAGCACCACAACTGCAGCTATGGCAGTGGCACTTGATAAAAGCAACATTGTGCTGCTCTGTTTGTTGATTTATCAAAGGCGTTTGATTCAGTTGACCATGAATTGTTGCTAGCTAGACTCAGTAACATTGGTCTCAGTGAAGGGGCAGTAAATTGGTTGAGGAACGATCTGTCTGACAGAACACAATGTGTATATACTGACAATCACAAGTCTAGCTTTCTTGAGATTAATAGAGGTGTGCCCCAGTGTTCCATTTGAGCTCCTGTGTTGTTCTCAATTTTTATTAATGTTTCGGGAAATGGGATGCAACCGGCAAAGTTGCATCTATATGCAGATGATAGAGTCATATATTCACGTGCTCCTTCTCTGGTTCAGGCTGTTGAAGAGCTCCAGACTCCTTTTCAGTCACTGCAGGCCTTCCTTTATGGTCTCAAACTAGTCTTGTATGTACAAAAAAACTAAATTCATGACCTTTACCAGAGCTTGCACTCAGCCAGAGAAGGTTAGCATTGTCACATCTGGTGGCTTATCCATTGAAAAAGTGTCATCCTACAAATACCTAGGTATATGGTTGGATGACAAGTTGTCTTTTAAAGTTCGTATGGAAAATCTTGTGAGGAAGCTTGGGTTTTTATTTTCGTAATAAGGCTTGCTTCCCGCTTATGGCTAAAAAGAAGCTTGTTCATGCTACTTTTCCCTCTGTAATTGATTATGGTGACTTGTTGTATATGCATGCAGCCTCTGTCTTAGAGGCTGGACTCTGTTTATCATGCATCCTTGTGCTTTATTACAAATGCCAAGTCACTCACCCACCATTGCACCTTGTACCAAATGGTAGGTTGGACCTCACTTTATATGCGCAGAAAGATACATTTGTATGTGTTCATCTACAAAGCCCGAGTAACTGCCTCCTGATGATTACACAATCGCCACACCGGAGAGTAGGATAAAAACCCAGCTTTGTCATGTCAACATGTTGAAACCATACTTCACCCGCTACGATCGGGCGACACTCGAACACACTCCTGTGTTTCAATGGCACGTTGTGTTAGCTAATCCAAGTTTATAATTTTAAAAGGCTAATTGATCATTAGAAAACCCTTTTGCAATTAAGTTAGCACAGCTGAAAACTGTTGTACTGATTAAAGAAGCAATAAGACTGGCCTTCTTTAGACTAGTTGAGTAGCTGGAGCATCAGAATTTCTGGGTTCGAGTACAGGCTGAAAATGGCCAGAAACAAAGGACTTTCTTCTAAAACTTGTCAGTGTATTCTTGTTCTGAGAAATGAAGGCTATTCCATGTGAGAAATTGCCAAGAAACTGAAGATCTCGTACAACGCTGTGTACTACTCCCTTCACAGAACAGTACAAACTGGCTCTAACCAGAATAGAAATAGGAGTGGGAGGCCCCGGTGCACAACTGAGCAAGAGGACAAGTACATTCGAGTGTTTGGTTTGAGAAACAGACGCCTCAGAAGTCCTCAACTGGCAGCTTCATTAAATAGTACCCGCAAAACACCAGTCTCAACGTCAACAGTGAAGAGGCGACTCTGGGATGCTGGCCTTCTAGGCAGAGTTCCTCTGTCCAGTGTCTGTGTTCTTTTGCCCATCTTAATCTTTTCTTTTTATTGGCGCAAACCAGATGTGATGGCGACATCTGGTTTGCGCTTAGTGGGACTATCATTTGTTTTTCAACAGGACAATGACCCAACACACCTCCAGGCTGTGGAAGGCCTATTTGACCAAGAAGGAGAGGGATGTAGTAATGCATCAGATGACCTGGCCTCCACAATCACCCAACCTCAACCCAATTGAGATGGTTTGGGATGAGTTGGACTGCAGAGTGAAGGAAAAGCAGCCTACAAGTGCTTAGCATATGTGGGAACTCCTTCAAGACTGTTGGAAAAGCATTCCATGGGAAGCTGGTGGAGAGAATGCCAAGAGTGTGCAAAGCTGTCAAAGGCAAAGAGTGGCTAATTTGAAGAATCTCAAATATAAAATATATTTTGATTTGTTTAACACTTTTTGGTTACTACATGACTCCATATGTGTTATTTCATAGTTTTGATGTCTTCACTATTATTCTACAATGTAGAAAACAGTAAAAATAAAGAAAAACCCTTGAATGAGAATGTGTGTCCACTGGTACTGGTACTGTATGTATGGTACTGGTACTGTATGTATATATATAGGGGATATCAGTATAAATGCAACATGTACAATTTGGTTCCATTAGCTGATTTGAAAATCCCATAAATTTACCATACGCACAAAAAGCTTATTTCTCTTTTTTTTGTGCAGAATTTTGTTTATAACCCTGTTAGTGTGCCTTTCTCATTTCCCAAGATAATCCGTCCACCTGACACGTGTGGCATATCAAGAAGCTGATTAAACAGCAAGATCATTACACTTGTGCACCTTGTGCTGGGGGCAATAAAAGCCCATTTGAAAATGTGCAGTTTTGCCATACAACACAATGCCACAGATGTCTCACAGTTTTGAGGTAGAGTGCAATTGGCATGCTGACTGCAGGAATGTCCACCAGAGCTTTTGCCAGAGAATATTGGAGAAGGCGATGCATTTAAGTAGCGACGCATTTAAATTGATAATATTGTGTAATGGAAGTTGTTCTCTGTTGGTGGTGAGCAAACGTGTCCAACAAAAATATAAGCACAACATGCAACAATTTCAAAGATTTTACTGAGTTACACTTCATAGAAGGAAATCAATCAATTGAAACAAATTCATTAGGCCCTAATCTATGTATTTCACATGACTGGGCAGGGGTGGGCCTGGGAGGGCATAGGCCCACCCAGTTGGGAGCCAGGTTCACCCACTGGGGAGCCAGGCCCAGCACAAGTTCCTCCACAAATGTGGAAAAAGACAGAAATACAGACATAAATAATCCTCAGCACCTCCCTCCCTCTCCTCAGACAATCCTGCAGGTGAAGAAGCCGGATGTGGAGGTCCTGGGCTGGCGTGGTTACATGTGGTTTGCGGTTGTGAGGCCGGTTTGATGTATTGCCAAATTCTCTAAAACGACGTTGGAGGTGGTTTATGGTAGAGAAATGAACATTCAATTCTCTGGCAACAGCTCTGGTGGACATTCCTGCAGTCAGCATTCCAATTACACACTTCCTCAAAACTTGAGACATCTGTGGCATTGTGTTGTGTGACAAAGCTGCACATTTTAGTGGTCTTTTATTGTCCCCAGCAGAAGGTGCACCCGTGTAATAATCATGCTGATTAATCAGCTTCTTTATTATCCACACCTGTCATGTGGATGGGTTATATTGGTAAAGGATAATTGCTCACTAACAGGGATGTAAACAGGGATGTATTTGATTATACATTCAAAACATTGATTTAAATTAATATGTTTTTAACCCGGTGAGTGACAGAGGAAGAAGATAATTTCATCAACTGCAAGCAAGAGTTTTCATTGAGATTGCTAATACAGCTAGCTGACCAAGGTAAGATTTGTTTTTGAGAATGAAAATTGAGTAGAGTTCAGTAGAATTATTTTAATGTAACAAAATACAAAATAATTGTTAAATGGTCTTGGTTAGCCAAGCAATGTGTTGCAAGCTAGCTAGCTAGATAACTTAGTTAGCTTTAGTAAGGGTCGGTTGTCTGTTAGAACTGGCTAGCTAGCTAGATTATTTTTAGCAAAATATATTCCTATTTTCCCCTCCTGCAGTGGATCCTTCTGGTCTTGAGCCTCAGCTGCCTATGGACAGAGCCATCTAATATAAGTAGTCTTTTGTATAATTTAGCTAGCTAGTTCCCAATTAAGTTCAAATCTGTTCACGAACATTAACCCCTTATTTATTTATTTTTCATCTTGTGTGAATAATTTCACTCTCTCTGTCTCTGCATTATCCACAGGGACTGTCAACTTGTAAGTCTGAAAATTAACACTAAGTGTGAAGGAATCTGAATTGTAAGTATCAATTTTAAGTATGTTCATAAACATTAAACTCTAATTCATCTTCTTGCAAGGAAGGTTTTCATTGACTCATTTACATTTAGTCAGAATATGTTATTGTTAGACATCCAGTATCCTATGGAACGGAGATGGGCAACAATCTGGTACAAGTCAACAGGACAGCCGTGAGTTGGTGAGAAGTGAGGAATTTGGGCTGAGGTCAGGTCAGATGAAGTGAGAAAGAACAGACATCACTAAAGTCCTGTCTAGCAACAGAGATGTATTGGCTGTTCAGATGTGTAAGGAGGAGACTCAGCATAGGAGGAAGGTTTAAATACCAGTGCTTGTGTGAATATGTCTTTGTCTTATGCAGCTGTGTGACCCAGTGGGTGAATAAACTTGGTTTGAGCTTTACTAGTTGTCTGTGAGTTTTTACTCTTATTTAGAACCTAACTAAGGTAACTGTCAACTTGTGAGTCTTAAAATTGACCCTGGAGGTGAAGGATTCTGCATTGTATGTATCGATTTGATTTTCAAATTCATTATTTTCACAGAGGTAATTACATTATATTTTGTGTTTCAGATGTGACCATATTTATGAAATACATTTTGTAATATATTTTACTAGCTACCACAGGATGCTGACAAAATGTATTTCCACACCATATATTTAAATATATAAACAACAAAGTTATCCAGGTCACACCCCCACACGTGATATTATTGAAAAGCCCAGAATGTCCTCTTAATGGTACAACATGACTTAACACACTGGCATGTATGGCCTCTAATTTCCATTAGAGTGGACAAAAATGTATTTCTGGTTCTCAGGAGGAGTAAACTCTAGGTTACTTTCGTAACCCCGGATCTTTGATAATATGAGTGAAATGTATCACATATGGGGATTTGCTAGGGAGCAGGGGCATGCAATGATACATCTCACTCATATTTTCAGAGAACCAGGGTGATGAAAGTAACATTAAGTTCTCTTGCAAATACTTATGGGAATATGGCCAACTCCCGTGTCTCCGACATGCTCTCCGAAGCCATGATAGTCCCAACAGCATTACCCCTCAGAGGCTCCGACACTGAGGACAGTATGCGCCAACAGAGGTGCAGTGACTTCCAGTCGGTAAAACCTCATAAACGAATGAGGAGCGGCCCTACATGTCGCATCGCAAAACTCATGTAAAGAGATGCCTGTAAACAGTGCCCAAGAGGTAGCCATACCTATGATGGAATGAGCTCTCAGGCTCTCCGGGGGCTGTAAACCTTTGCTATTATAAGTACATATAATAGTTTCCGCTATCCGTTGACGAGAGAGGGGCCTTCCCTTGCAGGGAGGTACAGTAGGTGCTCAAGAAACGAAGAGTTGGTGGCCCTTGTGTATAACTCTTATATCCAAGTAAATGCGTACTGGACATAAACGATGGAGACGCTCTTCTTCCGTAGAGGTGAAGGACGGCGGGTAGAAAGCCACAATCTCTAAGGTGAGACATAAAATATTTATTGACCTTAGGCATGAAGGCAGTGTTATGTAACAAGGTCACCTTGGATAACCCTGGGGCTGTTGTAGGCATGAATGGTGAACACTACGTGCAGCTCATTCACTCGCTATGCAGACGTAAGGGCCATTAGTAAGACAGCAAGAAGGAGAGATTTTTTTTCCCAATCCTTTATTTAACTAGGCAAATTAGTTAAGAACAACTTCTTATTTACAATGACAGCCTACCCCAGCCAAACCCTCCCCTAACCCAGACGACACTGGGCCAATTGTGCGCTGCCCAATCACAGCCAGTTGTGATACAGCCTGGGATCAAACCAGGGTCTGTAGTGACACATCTAGCACTGCGGTGCAGTGCCTTAGACCGCTGTGCCACTCGAGAAAAATATTATTTCCATGCTTTTCATATCCAAAAAATGCTGCAGTGAAATAGCCTCAAGCACAATTGGCCGGTCCGAAAATGCTTGGAGGGCTTGGGCTTGGATACTGAGCGGAAACAACATGCTCCCTTCATGAAACGACATAAGAGGAAGTTCCTGCTGTGTTATTGTCGAAACCTATAGCAGGACGAGATAGAGGCTAAACAGTGGAGAAAAAACCTTCCCCCTGTTCAAAAAGGGCCTGCAGAAAGCATAAAACATTCGATACATAGGTAAGGAATGATCTGTACTTGGTAACACCACTTCTCAAAAACGCACCACCTGTTACCGTACACTGGGTGTGTAGAAGGGACTCTGGGGATCCCAATGATTTTTTTAACAGGAGAAAGCCTTCCTTTTCTTTGAGCCTCAAAACCCGCCCTAGTCAGCATTTTGCAGTGCTCGTAGGACTCGGGGTTGTCGAGTGCTCCCTTCCCAAGCAGTTCATGTAGGTGAAAATCCTTCCACACAATCATGGAGCCACAAGCCGGGGGTTCGAGTGCTGGGCATGGCTCACCCTTGGATGGGGTAGCAGTGGCCATTATATGGAACAGGGCTTGCTAATATAGAGACGCATGTTGTAAAAAACAACGTATTACGTAGAAGGCTCTGAATAGGCTTAAGCAAGTTAGGAAAAAAGCCACAAGGCTAATAACTAGCTAGCTTGAGCACAAAGTGAACGCTATAGCCACGAGGCTTGTAAGGCATTAACTAGCTAGCAGCTACCCTGTGGCTAAGGTGTGCTGTAGCTAGCACAGTGCTACCCGAAGGGGACTGTGTGGGGCAAGGTTCGACTTCGGGTTGGTAAAGTATCTCAAAGGAGAAGCCGTGAGGCTAAACCAGTCGATCTAACTAACCCAACGAGTGGACGTAGGTTAACTAGACGAGAAAAGAGAGCTAGCAATGCTACCATGTGTGCAGGTAGGGATGCTTGTGTGGGTTGGCTAGCTAGCAGCTACCTTGTGGCTAAGGTGTGCTGTAGCCAGCACAGTGCTAGCTGAAGGGAACTGTGTGGTGACAGAGTTCTGCTTCAGGTAGGTGTTCTCCCACGACCGTGGAGCCGTGAGGCTAAGTCGGTCGGTCAAGTTAACACAACCAAATGAACGTAGATTAGACTAGACGAGAAAAGGGAGCTAATACTAACTAACGTATGTGCAAGTAGGAATGTGGTTTGCTTGCTTTCCAGCGAGCTAGCCAAGTTAGCTTAAGCATTGCAGCGTGGGCTAATCAAGTTTCGATAGCTAGCCATGTAATGCTAGCTAACACCGAAGACTGAGAAGTAGAAAATAAATTATCTTAAAGCAAAATCTTTCCTTTCAGTCAGTACTCAACAGTATAGCCAGGAGGTAAGGTCCTTTGTTCAGCAGCGTTAACCTCGCGGTTCGCATAAGAAAAGTTAAGTAGGAAGACAGGATTCTAGTCATGCTCAGGAGAGCTTCAGGAGCCGTAGCGATTCTTCCACAAGGAAGAAAGGCGAGAATTACCAGAGGACGGGTGAGTGGCGCTCTTACTCACCACATTCGCCACTTGACCTGTCTGTCTCCGACAGACGTTGTGTGATTGGATCGTCATAGTGATCCGCCTCCAGTGAATCCCCATATTTGATACATTGAAACTAGTATTTGAAAGAGAACCTCCAATGGGAATTCCCAAAGCAAGGCTTTGCAGGTGCTGATTTCTCCTGGTGATAACATGTTATGATCCTTTTCTTGTATGATGAAATACACTAGACAATTTGGCATTCTCTAGACTAGTGACTCTCATAAAGGACACCCTGCAGTCTGATGGGTGGTTCTGGTTCAAACATTCATTACATTACCTTGAAGAAGGCAAAGTGAAGCCAAAGCGCCGGTGGTTTACCCAATAAATTACTGGGAGCTTTTATATAGTGTGTGACTCTATTTATTTTTATAGCCTCTTCTTTGCAGACATTTTCTGGAGATGAGTGGTGAGGGATAGCTCTCCTGGAATAAGTTGTCATACTTATTAGTCTATTTGGACACTTAAAGTATCTTCACCACATTACTGTAATGAGTATATGGACACATGGTGGTCCATGTCAAACAATGGTCCACCGTAAGATAAAGGGCAGTTAATTACTGCTGCTGATCCTTGAATGAGCTGGCGACTATACAGTAACTGGGTTGTGACCCTGGTCTGACCTTACCCGAATCAATGAAGTAACAGTAACGGATGTGACCCTGGTCTGACCTGACCCGACACAATGAAGTAACAGTAACGGCTGTGACCCTGGTCTGACCTGACCCGAATCAATGAAGTCACAGTAACGGATGTGACCCTGGTCTGACCTGACCCGACACAATGAAGTAACAGTAACGGCTGTGACCCTGGTCTGACCTGACCCGACTCAATGAACTCACTCTGATCTGATCTCTTAACATCAATCTCAAAATATCCTATCTTGTTTTCCCGATCACTAAACTCTTTGTTGGTTCAGTTTCAGGAAAACATGTAATTTCTCCCAGGAACAAATTGGATCGCTTTAACTATTTTTTTTCTCATGAAGTCATTGTGGATGGCTCCATTAGACCAATATGCAGGGCTGGAGGCTCAGCTGTCTCTCACCATTACCTTTGGGACATTACCTCATCTCAAATCAAATCCAATTTCATTTGTCACATGCGCCGAATACAACAAGTGTAGACCTTACCGTGAAATGCTTACTTACAAGCCCTTAACCAACAATGCAGTTCAAGAAATAGTTAAGAAAACATTTACTAAATAAACTAAAGTAAAAAGTAACACACAAAATTACATAACAATAACGAGGCTATATACAGGGGGTACCGGTAGCGAGTCAATGTGCAGGGGTACAGGTTAGTCGAGGTCATTTGTACATGTGGGTAGGGGTAAAGTGACTATGCCTAGATAATAAACAGCGAGTAGCAGCACTGTAAAAACAAAGTGTGTGTGTGTGTGTGTGTGTGTGGGGGGGGGGGGGTCAATGTAAATACTCCGGGTGGCCAATTTATTAATTGTTCAGCAGTCTTATGGCTTAGGGGTAGAAGCTGTTAAGGAGCCTTTTGAACCTAGACTCCGGAACCGCTTGCCGTGCGGTAGCAGAGAGAACAGTCTATGACTTGGGTGACTGGAGTCCTTGACAAATTTTTGGGCCTTCCTCTGACACCGTCAAGTACATAGGTCCTGATGGCATGAACCTTGGCCCCAGTGATGTATTGGGCTGTACGCACTACCCTCTGTAGCACCTTGCATTCGGATGCCAAGCAGTTGCCATACCAGGCGGTGATGCAACCGGTCAGGATGCTCTTGATGGTGCAGCTGTATAACTTTTTGAGGAGAGGGACTCATGGGGACTCATGCTAAATCTTTTCATTCTCCTGAAGAGTAAAGGGTGTTGTTTTGCCCTCTTTACAACAGTCTTGGTGTGTTTGGACCATGATAATTTGTTGGTGATGTGGACACCAAGGAACTTGAAACTCTCGACCAGCTCCACTACAGCCCCATCAATGTTAATGGGGGCCTGTTCGGCCCTCCTTTTCCTGTAGTCCACAATCATCTCCTTTGTCTTGCTCACACTGAAGGAGAGGTTGTTGTCCTGGCACCACACTGCCAGGTCTCTGACCTCCTCCCTTTAGGCTGTCTCCATGTTGTCGGTGATCAGGCCTACCGCTGTTGTGTCATCAGCAAACTTAATGATTCATGGGTGAACAGGGAGTACAGGAGGGGGCTAAGTACGCACCCCTGAGGGGCCCCGTTATTGAGGATCAGCGTGGCAGATGTGTTGTTGCCTACACAACTGGATCCTGGGAGCGGCCATGGTCCAGTTGCATAGGGAGGTGTTTAGTCCCAGGATCCTTAGCTTAGTGATACGTTTTGTGGGCACTATGGTTTTGAATGCTGAGCTGTAGTCAATGAACAGCATTCTCACATAGTCCAGGTGGGAAAGGGCAGTGTGGAGTGTGATTGAGATTGCGTCATCTGTGGATCTTTTGGAGCAGTATGCGAATTGGAGTGGGCCTAGGGTTTCCGGCATTATGGTGTTGATGTGAGCAAATGACAAGCCTTTTCAAAGCACTTCATGGCTACTGACGTGAGTACTATGGGGCGGAAGTCATTTAGGCAGGTTACCTTCACATTCTTGGGCACAGGGACTATGGTTGTCTGCTTGAAACATGTAGGTATTACAGACTCGGTCAGGGTGACATTGAAAATATCAGTGAAGACACTTGCCAGTTGGTCCGCGCATGCTCTGAGTACACTCCCTGGTATCCGTCTGACCCCATGGCCTTGTGAACGTTGACCTGTTTAAAGGTCTTGCCCACATCGGCTACTGAGAGCGTGGCTGTGGCTTGCGTCGAAGCGAGCATCTGGTATGCTCGTCTGGTATGCTAGCGTCACTGGGCAGCTCGCGGCTGGGTACCCCTTTGTATGCTTTGCAAGCCCTGCCATATCCGACGAGTCAGAGCCGGTGTAGTAGGATTCAATCTTAGTCCTGTATTGACGCTTTGCCTGTTTGATGATCATCTTGTACTGTTATTGTGTACACTTGCAGTTATGTCACATATCAGTATGTGTGATTGCATGTGTCTGCTCTCAAGTTCAGCCCTGAGCAGATTGAATGGAATCTGCTTTAGAAACAAGGCAGTTGATTGCCTTCTCTCTTTAGGGTTCAAAGGGCACCTAGCTTGAGGTAGTCTGTGAATGTGACACTTGCTGTGGTTCTCAGTCTTAAACAGTATGTGTGAGTTCGATTTGTCCCTCTGTTAAGGTCACACACACTCACTAGCAGGATGATAAGTGGATGGTATTGCACCTGTAGAGTCGAATCCCTCCCTGTTCAGACTGAGCCTTTACTCTCACTTGAACCCCAGTGGATAGCTGACTGAGAAAGTGTATCTTTATCATTACAATGTCTTCAAAATCTCACATTGATGTAGGTCTCTATCTCCCCTTTCATATGATCTTCTCTTCTTTCTCTCACTGTCTTCCTCCCTCTTGTTCTCAGTCTCTTTCTCAGCCCCCCCCCCTCTCCCTCCCTCCCCTGTCTTCTTCCGTCTCTCACTGCCTCTGTCTCCTTCTATCGCTTTCTCTCACTCAAGATCAGTCTCTCACTCTGTCTTTCAGCAAGTTTTCAGCCTGGAATTGGAGCTCATTTGCTCCCAGCAGTCGATATACCTCGAAGGCCTCTATATGAAAGTTATTGTAAAAGTCATCAAGTCATTTACTCAATGTTTCGGCTGGATGCTTTCTCACTTGCTCGCTATCCCTCAAATACCACAGTGAAAATGTGGACTTATTAAAAAGAGAAAACTAGCATCTGTTGTGTTAATAGGGCCATAATGCTTGGGAAAAACAAGTCTTTGTCTTTTTAGGCATCAAGCTAAAGTGAATTTTTGCTGTGATAGATTATTTGAAACTTGTTTCCTCAAAACATGTTTTCTAATTAGGCATAAGCTCTGCAAGGCCCTTGATCTAAAATGAAATATGCTAACTAGCTCTGTTGTTTCAACCACTTCTCAAAAATATTGCATGCCATACCAATTACTGAAAACATGGAGCGATAGTTAAATGCAGAAGGCACTGCAATATGGTAACAACCTCCCGCTCCCTTTTGTCTTTTATTTATTCCCCATTCTCTCCCAAGCCTTCTAATCAGGCCTGGGGGATTAGTACACACAGGTGAGGCTGATGCGGTACAGTAGCACAATCAGGCCATCTGTCCTCTTTTTCACCACAATAGGCCTGGATGAAACCAGTCCAACACCGTCACACCTCACCCCCGCTTTTCTCTCCTCTCCTCTGCACCTCTCCGCCTCTCCTCGACCATTCCCTTGCTCCTTTTCCTGTTCTTCTCCACTCCTCTCTGCCTTTCCTCTACCATTCCCCTACTTTTATCCTTGCTTTTCTCCTCTGCTTCTCTCTGCCCTCCTCTACCCTGCTCCTTGTCTTCTGCATATCTCCCCCACCCTCTCCTCTGCTTATCGTCCCTGCTCCTCCCCTGCTTCTCTCATCCACTTTCCTCTTCCATCTCTCTGTTGCTCCTTTTCCCAAATCCTTTTCCCCATCTCTCTTCAGGAGCCTCCAGTGGCAGGGCCTGAGTACAAAGCTGTCGGATCAACAGATACACAGGGCTCCAGCCAACAAGGGCTCCCTTTTGATATTTTCATCTCTTTGTTCAGCCGACACCTTTGTCCATGGCTACTTACCCTCCCTGCTTTAACAAGCAACATGTTTAGGGCCTTACTCTTAGGAGTTTAACCAGTATAGTAATTTCAGCATATCAGAGGTAAACATAAGGAAAGGATATAAAGCAAAGGATGAAAGGGAGGAAAGGATGTAAGGCCTCTGAGAGTTTTGGTCCAGCCTTGCTTAATCTCCGCTCAGCCTACTCTGGGACGTATGAGACAGGTAACGGGACAGAGTTACGACCTCCCCTCCTCTCTCGCGTTAATTACCGTGGGATACTGCCTTGGTGGAGAGAAAGTTGCTTCTCTGCTCAGCTGTATTTGTCTCAGAGGAACGTGGTGCGCGAGAAACAAAGAATGATGTTGAACAGCAGTATGCTTTCTATTATCTCTCTGCCATCCAAAGCTAGACCAATAAAACTCCAGAGACAAGCGCTGCGAATGGGTCTTTTTCATTTAGCATTAGCACAGCCAGCTGTGTGATGCAAATATGCTTGGCTGCTCCCTGTACTGATGGAGAGAAAGAGATTCAGTAGTAGATTCAGTAGTCCTGCTTCAAAATTGGCAATGAGATACAGTATGTATTTTTTCTGTCCATTGGATACAGGTTTTATGCCTTTCTAAGACATCGCGAGTGAGTGGTGTATAATACATGAGAGTTTCTGGAATTTAAATGTCTTAAAATAATAAGTTTTAAGTGAGAATAGGCATAATCTGAAGCCAAAAAATAAAGGAAATTCACGAGCACCACAAGGCCTATTCTGCCTCTGATTGAGAACCATACTAGGCCAAACAAATAGAAATATAACAGAACAAAACATATAAAAACAACATAGAATGCAGTGACAGTACCCACCCCCAAAGGTGCGGACTCCGGCCGCAAAACCTGAACCTATAGGGGAGGGTCTGGGTGGGCATTTACCGCGGGGGCGGCTCTGGAGCGGGACGAGGACCCCACTCCACCATAGTCTCGGCCCACTTCTGTGACACCTTAGGAGCGGCGACCCTCGTCACCGACCCTGGATTGGAGACCCTAGTAAAGGGCACCACTGGACTGAGGGACGCCTCTGGACTGACGGGCGCCTCTGGACTGACGGGCGCCTCTGGACTGAAGGGCGGCTCAGGCGGCACCTGACTGAAGGGCGGCTCAGGCGGCTCCTGACTGAAGGGCGGCTCAGGCGGCTCCTGACTGAACGGCGGCTCGGGCGGCTCTTGACTGAAGGGCGGCTCCTGACTGAAGGGCGGCTCAGGCGGCTCCTGACTGAAGGGCGGCTCAGGCGGCTCCTGACTGAAGGGCGGCTCAGGCGGCTCCTGACTGAAGGGCGGCTCAGGCAACTCAGGACAGACGGGCGGCTCAGGACAGACGGGCGGCTCAGGCGGCTCAGGACAGACGGGCGGCTCAAGCGGCTCAGGACAGACGGGCGGCTCTGGCAGCTCAAGACAGACGGGAGCAGTTGTAGGGAGGAGACGGAGAGACAGCCTGGTGCATGGGGCTGCCACAGGACCCACCAGGCGGGAGAGACCTACAGGAGGCCTGGTGCTTGGAGGAGGCACCGGAAGGACCGGGCTATGGGGGAGCACTAGAGCTCTGGTGCGCAGCCTTGGCACCACTCCCCCAGGCTGGATGACTACTCTAGCCCGGACCCTCCAGAGTGCAGGCACAGGTTGAACCGGGCAGTGGGTGAGCACTGGAGATCTGGTGCATACTACGCGCACCTCCCCCTTAGGCTCAATTCCCACATTCGCCCGGCACGAGCGGAGCGCAGGCATAGGACGCACTGCACCCTCCCAGCGCCCCGGAGACACAGCACGCAGAGCCGGCGCAGGATTACCTGGACCGAAACGGCGTACCGGAGACCAGACACGCTGAGCAGGCACAATACACTCTGGCTGGATGCCCACACTCGCATGACACTTTCGGGGGGCTGTCCTATAGCGTTCCGGGCTATGGGCGTGTACTGGCGACACTGCGCACTTAATCGCATAACACGGTGCCTGACCAGTAACGTGCTGCTTACAATAAGCACGAGGAGTGGGCTCAGGTCTCCAACCTGACTCTGCCACACTCCCCGTGTGCCCCTCTCAATTTCTTGGGGGGCTGCCTCTCGTACCTGTCGCGCTGCCGTGCTGCCTCCTCGTTTCGCCGCCGCTCAGCTTTCGCTGCCTCCATCTCTGCCTTGGGGCGGCGATATTCCCCAGACTGTGCCCAGGGTTCTTTACCGTCCAAAATCTCCTCCCATGTCCAGGAGTCCAGAATCCGCTGCTGCCCGATACCACGCTGCTTAGTCCTTGGTTGGTGGGTGATTCTGTAACGAATCTTGTCTGGTGCAGGAGAAGAGGACCAAAATGCAGCGTGGTATGTGTCCATGTCAATATTTAATGAATCAACTGAACACTGAAAATACAAAATAACAAGTGAAAGACAGAACTATTTCGTTTTCGTTTCTGTCTTTTACGTTGTTATTTTGTATTTTCTGCATTTTGGTCCTCTTCTCCTGCACCAGGCAGCACACTCTGCATTTTGGTCCTTTTCTCCAGGCGAGATTCGTTACAAATACATGTAAAAAAAATGTTTTAGCATTGGTCATTTTTATTTTTATCGTTGGTCAGTAGGTGCCCAACATAACAACAGGTGGTGGTTTGTTGGACACAGTAGCTCAGATAGATAGAGCCTGTCTACATTCCTGATTTCTGTAACTGTTAGCCTCCCTGTGTAATATTGACATAAGCTCAGAACCACTTGTGTTTCAAACATGGTCCTGTTTTATCAATTGCTTTGCTGATCAATGGACAGTTCATTCATTACTGCTATCAAAATATGTCACTTAAAGTTATGTATGTACTTCAAATGATTTTTGCAGTAAAGGACACAATAATACAACAATAATACACGTTTACAATATGTTTACAGCCCCATTATTTATATATATATATATATATACACTATATGGACAAGTATGTGGTCAACTGCTCATTAAACATCTCATTTGTCACGTCTACTCCCGCCCCTCCCCTCCCCTCCAGTGTTCGACATCGCCAGTATACTAACCACCGGTCCTGGGATCCATCATTACACACACCTGGCATCAGTTATTACGCGCACCTGCACGTCGTCGTGAGGCACACCTGGACTCTATTACCTCACTTATTACCTCCCCTATATCTGGCACTCCCTTAGGTTCTTTCCCCAGTCAGTATTGTTCCTGTGTTTATGCGTAGACGATACTCTTGTCTCGTTCCATGTTTGTTGTTTTATTAAAAGTTTCACCTACACCTGCTTCTCGACTCTCAGCGTCTCCATTACATCATTCCAAAATCATGAGCATTAATATGGAGTTGGTTCCCCCGTTGCTGCTTTAACAGCCTTCACTCTTCTGGGATTGCATTCCGCTACAGTAGATGTTGGAACATTGCTGCAGGACTTGCTTCCAGCCAGCCACGAGCATTCGTGAGGTCAAGCACTGATGTTGGGCGATTAGGCCTGGCTCGCAGTTGGCGTTCCAATTCATCCCAAAGATATTCTATGGGGTTGAGGTCAGGGCACTGTGCAGGCCAGTCAAGTTCTTCCACATCAATCTCGACAACCCATTAATGTATGAACCTCGCGTTGTGCACGGGGGCATTGTCATGCTGAAACAGGAAAGAGCCTTCCCCAAACTGTTGCTACAAAGTTGGAAGCACAGACTCTTCTAGAATGTCATTCTATGCTGTAGCGTTAAGATTTCCCTTCACTGGAGCTAAGGGGCCTAGCCCAAACCATGAAAAACAGCCTCAGACCATTATCCCTCCTCCACCAAACTTTACAGCGAGCACTAGGTATTGGGGCAGATAGCGTTCTCCTGGCATGCGCTAAACCCAGATTTGTTCGTTGGAATGCGAGATAGTAAAGGTTGATTCATCACTCTAGAGAACGCTTTTCCACTGC
The DNA here is from genome assembly GCF_029448725.1 of Salvelinus fontinalis. Taxonomy (NCBI): domain Eukaryota; kingdom Metazoa; phylum Chordata; class Actinopteri; order Salmoniformes; family Salmonidae; genus Salvelinus; species Salvelinus fontinalis. Next base: position 19,460,387 of record NC_074682.1, read on the forward strand.
TCCAGAGTCCAATGGTTTCGAGCTTGACACTACCCCAGCCAATGCTTTGCATTGCGCATGGTGATCCTGGGCCATGGAAAACCATTTCATGAAGCTCCCGACGAACAGTTCTTGTGCTGACGTTGCTTCCAGAGGCAGTTTGAAACTCAGTAGTGAGTGTTGCAACCGAGGACAGATGATTTTTACTCGCTACACTATGCTCTTCAGCACTCGGCTGTCCTGTTCTGTGAGCTTGTGGCTGAGCCGTTGTTGCTCCTAGACGTAACACTGTAACGAATGAAAAACAGTTGAGAAACACCTGCAAAATACAAAGTCATTAGACAAGTACAAAACTCTTAAGAGAAATGATAGACATATTTACAAATCTGAAATTGGATAGGCGCTCTAAACCCTTGAATACTAAACTTCAGCTACAAATGTCTTAAGTACACCGCTGTCCAACTCCAGTAAAAGAGCACACATGTCCTCAGTTATAAATGGTTGTATAAATATTCAAACCGGTGAGAGAACTCACAGATTTGGATCAGAACATACATTTTAAGTATCGATAGTGTGCGAAGTACCATGTTTACTGCGTGCATTTGTATTGGTATAAGTCGTTTGTCAGTTCCACATGGGCCAGCTTGCATTTCTCTGTGAGAGGTGCATTCCCAGAATCCGCCACTCTGCCATAAAGCACTGTGTTCCCAGGTAGTACCTTAGGGTTGGCGTGCATCTCACAGATGAGTGCAACGACCCACGCAGTAGTACACACCACCACACTCACTGCCACTTGCCTGCCACTTCATGAACCCAAAGGCTCTTAAGAGCCACCTAATAAATGTAAATAAGTGTGCGTGTGCGTGCGTGTGTGTGTGTGTCGGTAGGGGTCTGTCAAAACTATAAACTAAATAATCCTCTGGGAGGCGAACCCACCTCCAGCCATTACACTACAAACCCTGTTCTCAAAACACCGATTTCTTGAAGCGTTTGTTAAAAAACAATTTTTTGTTTATTTCTCTTGCTTGGTTAAAATACAATAGTCTAAAACAGTTGATTTGTTTAAAACAGACAAATTTAATCGTGTACATTGTCTTCAGAAAGTATTCCTACCCCTTGACTTTTCCACATTTTGTTGGGTTACAGCCTGAATTCTGAATGGATTAAATATATTTATTTTTTCACCCATCTGCACACAATACCCAATAATGACAAAGTGAAAACATGTTTTAAAAAATGTTTGCAAATGTATTGAAAATGCAATACAGAAATATTTAATTTACATAAGTATTCACACCCCTGAGACAATACTTTGTCGAAGCACCTTTGGCAAAGATTACAGCTGTGAGTCTTTCTGGGTAAGTGTCTAAGATTTTTCCTCAATTGGATTGTGCGACATTTGCCCATTATTCTTTTCAAAACTCTTCAAGCTCTGTCAAATTGGTTGTTAATTGTTACTGGAAAACCATTTTCAGGTCTTGCCATAGATTTTCAAGCAGATTTAAGTCAACTTTCATTCGGCCACTGTCTTCTTGGTAAACAACTACAGTGTAGATTTAGCCTGAGAATATGAGAATAACTTTTTTTTATGCACAATGCGTTTAACAATGCAACAACCAATAATGGAACAGAAAACTTTGTAAATTATGTAATCAAAGGCAGATCTTGCATGTTTTAGTGAGTAAACACATTGTTTACTATTTGTTTGTGAATAGAGCGATTGTGTGATATGGAAATCCAGCGTAAGGTTTTGTGTGTGATGGTAGTGTCAGCTTGCTCATGCTCTCCTTGCTCTCTTAAAGCTTTTCGTTGTGAAACTGGTTCAATAGTTCACTATTCATGAGGACAAGGTGTTTGCACCTAATGTTGCCATGTCAAGTTTTCTACTGTGCAGCCAGTCAGTGAGTATTGTATCCTCGCCAGGGTCTGTTCACACACTCACACTTAACCCATGGACACACACACACACACACACACACACACACACACACACACACACACACACACACACACACACACACACACACACACACACACACACACACACACACACACACACACACACACACACACACACACACACACACACACACACAGGAACACAACACATATGTGCAGTACACCCACACATACTACACATGCTCACACATCCTGTCTCTGACACATACAGTACACATACAGTACCACTCTTTCAATGTTTTTTCTATATTTTTACTATTTTCTACATTGTAGAATAATAGTGAAGACATCAAAACTATGAAATAACACATATAGAATCATGTAGTAACCAAAAAAGTGTTCAAAAAATCAAAATATATTTTATGTTTGAGATTCTTCAAGGTAGCCACCCTTTGCCTTGATGACAGCTTTGCACACGTTTGGCATTCTCTCAACCAGCTTCACGAGGTAGTCACCTGGAGGTTTGTCCAATCTTTTGTCTGGTACTGTACACAAACATATATTAATAAGACTGATCAGTGCATTCAGTCACTGTGAACACACAACCACAAAGTCTGATCAATTACAGCTGTAATGGTGTGCTGCCTGAGACACCCACAGAATGAACATGTCAATTAGTACAAAGACTAAATGCACATGCTATCAGCCTAACCCCCTGCCACGAGCTCAGCGGTACCAGACATCAAGCTGTGTTTTAGTATTCTTTAACACTATTGAACTACTGTTAATGTATGTGCCATGCTATTCCATTATCTATGTTGTTGGTATTCTTGAATACCATTTTAAAAGGGTGTGTTTTCTGTAGGTGGTGCTTAATCTATCTGTGAAGGAGTTTCTTATGGTTCCACACTTCAATGTCTCACTTTATAAGTGGATTACAATTGTGGAAGTGGCCAGAGATGTTTTATGTGGGCAATCCCATTTTTGGGACATTATCCTAATTTTAGCTGAGAGGTAAAAGCCTCCATTCACAGAACCTGTGGATAGTAGTTACAAATGGCCATGGGAGAGCTGGGTTGGACCTGGGAGTGAGGCAGTGGCACACTGGAAATGAACCATAGATGGATTCCCCACTGGCCCAAAGCACTTTGGAGGGAGAGAGCTGTGATGAGAGTGCCACTGTGGGTGCTGGAGCACCGTTCCAATACTACTTTCATGATTTATCCTTCCTGCCTCCCAGTCCCTACCTCAAAGTAATCATTAATCAGACTGGATTGGCTAAAACTAAGATGTGGAATCTTTGATTTTCTCATCTCATTAGATCAGTGATCACTTCAAGAAAGGGAAGAGCAGCCTCCTGAGTGGTGCAGGGGTCTAAGACATGGCACTAGAGATTCTGGGTTCGAGTCCAGGCTCTGTCGCAGCCGGCCACGACCGGGAGACCCATGGGGCGGCGCACAATTGGCACAGCGTCATCCGGGTTAGGGGAGGGTTTGGCTGGCAGGGATGTCCTTTTCCCATCGCACACTAGTGACTCCTGTGACTGGCCAGGTGCAGTGCACTCTAACACGGTTGCCAGGTGCGCGGTGTTTCCTCCGACACATTGGTGCGGTTGGCTTCCTGATTAAGTTGGCATTGTGTCAAGAAGCAGTGCTGCTTGTTTTGGATGTGTTTCGAGGGACGCACGGCTCTCAACCTTCGCCTCTCCCGAGTCCGTACGGGAGTTGCAGTGATAAGACAAGACTGTAACTACCAATTGGATACCACGAAAAAGGGGTAAAAAAAAAAAGGGAAGAGCAATAATGTTTTTTACAAGTGCCCCCTCTAGAGGGCTAAGCTACAATAAACCAATCTAATGTTTCTTGCCGCAACCAAGTCTGCTCTGATTGATTTTTTTGGTGGAACCATCCCACTGGGCACGAACTGGTTGAATCAACGTTGTTTCAATGTAATTTGTCAACTTATTGTGACATGGAATCAACATGGAAAATACATTGGATTTGAAAAAAGTCAACAACGTAAACTTTTTCAGGTGGGTTAAATTTCAACCACATCACTATGTCACCATGTTAACCAAATTTCAACATAGACAAACATTGTATAAAATATGTTTAATTTGTATCTTTAAAACAACGTCAGACCTTCAACGTTATGTCCACTATCAGAAAAAAAACTATAGGCTGGGCAGCACCTCCTACTGGAGAATTTATCTATCTACATCTTCCCTTTAGTCTCCCATCCAGGGTTTTAACCAAGCCCTGCTTAGCCGATATTTGTCGGTGACTATTACCAATGTGCTATCGTGAGAATGATTGTTGAGAGATCTCCACTTAAAAACTAAATAGATCCACTGATTCACAATTCATTAGGTCAAGGGTTTCAAGCCCTGGATGATTTAAAATGGAATGGTATTATGTTTGGTTGATCAACACAACCAAATATCAACATTTGAAGGAGATGTATCCTATGCATGGATAGTTCCATCTGTGCCACTGACTTAGTCTGGCTTTAATTCCAGTTTGACTACAAATTATTTATATGTTGGATTTACATCTCCATCTCAACCAAAAATCTTTGTTGTTTAAAGTGTTATTTTTTTGTTTAAAGTAATGTTATTTAAAGTGTATTTAAAGTGTAAATTGATTTAGTCCTATTCTTTAACTTTGGTTCAGATAAAATGTTGGTTTAGATGGAGATGTGGATCCACTATATAAATAATGAATTTGTAGTCAAACTGGAACAAAAGCCAGACTAAGTAATGTAAGTAAGCAGATGGAACTGTTAAAACAGAAGATAAATCTCCTTCAAATGTTTTTTATTTTTTGTTTATTTAAACTTTATTTAACTAGTTAAGAACACATTCTTATTTACAATGACGGCCTTTACAATTTTGATATTTGGTTGAGTTGACAACCAAACACAATTCAATATCACTTTTGAAATACAATAAATAGCCTATTAACTTGTCGGCAGGTTTACAAATGAAACAGTATGTTGGATTGATGTCTCCAGCGCAAACAAAATAAAAGTAGAGAATGGGATTAATGCCAGTGACTCAGATGGAACTATCCAAGCTGAAGATACATCTCCTTTAAACGTTGATATTTGGTTGCATTGTCAACTTTTGCCATACAGTACAGTAAATACCTAAAGTTAAGGCTATCTTACAAACTATTGTAACATTCAACCTTAAAATGAGTAACACATCCATGGCCATATTTTGAGGTTACTGTAACTAGGCCTAAACATTTCATCTTATGTAATCATATAAAACGGGCATGTTCAAGATAACATGCATAGGTCGTTGCAGGTCTGTGGAGATCTTCACAATTGCTGTAATAATATGCACTGCATCTCAAACGGAATTGATCACTTGCACCATGTACTTTAAATATTATCTCAACTGCAATCCAGGTCATTTGCTTCTGCTATTAGATGAAGCACAGTGATAACACATTAAACGGTTGTATAAATAAAATACATCTGACATTGTATTCCCATTTGAACTTTGCTGTGGTTTTAAATGGTTGAAAGCATAGTGATAGCACATTGGAAACTCAACTAACTTTTGGCTGTATTTTTGAGTTGGTGATCATTGATCAACGTCTCAACCAAATATTACCCAATTATCCAGGTTGATACTATATGGTGTATCCAGTGGGATTACTCTAGAGGAGCGGCACTGGCACGTGACTGGAAGCTCTATTATTTAGTTTCTTTGTGGGAAATATTCATTTTAAAATGGCAGCTTCCTTTCAAAAAGGCAAGAGTAAAAGAAAATAGGAGAGCGAATGGGGGATTAGACATGTCTGTGTTTGTTTCTTCCCTTCTTTTGTGCTTGTGTAAGTGCATGTCCCTTAATAAAGCAACACGATGTTGCTGCTGAGCATTCACGTACCTCTGTTTTTATGTGCAGGCCTGTGTGGGTGGGTGTGCACATGCACAGATGAGCACTTGCTCTCCTTTGTTGGTTGTCAGTAATCTGGGATTACACATCCATTTGATGTTTTACGGACATTATGTAACTGCCGGGGAGAGCCTGTCTTTGTGCCCTGCCCTCTATATAAGAGGAGAGGAGAGAGAGTGATGTGTGGACGACGAAAGAGAGAGAGATATGGTTGCCCTCCTCGTGCCCTCTCTCTTCTCTGAGAATGTTTTCCTGACCATATGTTCAGTAGTCACACATTAAAGACACTCCATTGGAAGCTGAATGGTGATGGCTTTTCCCCTGATGGTGATTAGGGAGATATGTTCCTTGATTTGCAATGGCCGACCCACTTTGAATGATTCAGAGCTATTTCAGACCTCACCAACTGCCGAAAAACACTAATTAACGTTGCAGAGAGAGAGAGAGAGAGAGAGAGAGAGAGAGAGAGAGAGAGAGAGAGAGAGAGAGAGAGAGAGACTAAGAGAGAGAGAGAGAGAGACTAAGAGAGACTAAGAGAGAGAGATCTGCTGGTATCTGCTGTATGACAGAAGAGCAGAACACAGAAACACAGTGGCTACATTAGGGCTGCCCAACCCTCTTCCTGGAGATCTACCGTCCTGTGGGTTTTCAGTCCAACCCTAATTTAACACACCCGATTCTACTAATTAGCTGTTCAACAAGACCTTAACTAGCTGAATCAGATATGCTAAATTAGGGTTGGAATGAAAACCTACAGGACAGTAGATCTCCAGGAAGAGGGTTGTGCTGCCCTCATCCATCATCTCCCTCCTTTCCATTTCCCAGTTGCATAGTGGCTGCAGAAACAGCGTCATATATGATAGGTGAAGTATGTTGCAGCGTGAACACTCGTGACTGAGGTATGTTTTTGTAGCTCATAGATGGCAGGCATAGAGATGGCCTCCACTAACACCAGGCCCTAAGTTGACATGTCCACTGCTTTCTCCTCTCTCCAGTAGTGGTGTGTGGGTAAAATCACTGGTGCAGCCAAGCCAGTAAAAACATCCATATTACAACCTATGTTTTGTGATAATTGCTTTGTTTGCTCTATAACCTCTTCGTTCATATGCCTTGACACCGTGATATATAGTTCTAAGGCAGAGACAATAAGATATCACAGTGGCAGAATATATTCAACCACACTTTTGTTTTATCATAAAACCGGAGAGCAACCTCTGTCTGGTGAAGACCACAAAGCATATTGCATGTAACAAACAGTTATATGACCTACAGCATGGTCAAGCAAGTTAATGTTTCCGACATTTCGGACTACTAAGCAGCTATTTATTTGGAACCACAGAGAGTTACTGCAAGTCGCAAAGTAAACAGGAGCTGCCTCCACTATTCCAGCACCATTTCAACTTGAACATTTCAACATCATCAAATCACCTACGCCAATGCTATCCTCTCTTTCATGTTGACAACACAGTCTTTGTCTCTGTCATACAGTACACGCTTTTATTTTTTGTTGTCCTAGGCTACCTGGATTAAGTGCTTGCTCACTAGCCTAACTTCCTTTCATGGGCAATGTCAGCTAGTTAACATTAGCCTTCTACATTTTCTAATTTTAGATAGCTAGCTAGCCACCAGAGGACAACAACACAATGGGATGCAACAATTAAAGTTGTTTTTGTCAATGATGTATTGCTCGTGATGTGATGTGATTGGAGTGAAGCCAAATCCAAACTGGCTTCCCTTGACACTTTTTTTTTGGTGCACCAGGACCATTCACGGTTAAGCTCACTCAGTTTAGCTAAACGCTAATTGGCTATTATTTTATAATTTTTTATCAAGGGAGGCCAAATGCTCGCTGGCTTCCCTTGCCTTTAATGCTACGGGCTGCAACAATGTCATACTCTTTATGACCATACAGCATCAGACAGATGGCCTACACATACAGAGACAGAGGGATGCTGTTTTATTCGCTGAGATGCTTTCTCCGATGAGATACATTCAACCTCTTACGAATTGAAGGAAAATTATGAAACAGAGAGACAAAAGATAAATAATTTTATAGATTTTTTGTATTTTTGTCTTGTTCAAGTTTTTGGGGAAGTCTGGCTTCACTTGGCATCCATGAATACACGCCACTGGCTCTCTTCCTCTTTCACACTCTTCCTTTCTCGGACTCTGTACCTCCTCTCTCTCTCACTCTCATTCGCTCACACATCTAGTTAACTCAGGGTGTCAGCGCCAAACCAAGTTTCATTAACACAGATGCCATTCCATACAGAAAGTGTGTGTGTGTGTGGGGGGGGGGGGGGGGGGTTACCTAGTCAGTTGTACAACTGAATGCCTTCAACTGAAATGTGTCTTCTGCAATTAACCTAACCCCTCTGAATCAGAGAGGTGCGGGGGGCTGCCTTTGTCGACCGCCTGGCACCACTGTTAACACTAACTGTAATACATTGACTATCAGTAAGAGAGAGGAAGATTTCTTGAAGAGGTTGCTACATTACTTGGTACAGTTGAAGTCGGAAGTTTACATACACCTTAGCCAAATACATTTCAACTCAGTTTTTCACAATTCCTGACATTTAATCCTAGTACAAATTCCCTGTTTTAGGTAAGTTAAGACTGTGAAATGTCAGAATAAAAGTAGAGAATTATTTATTTCCGCTTTTATTTCGTTCATCACAATCCCAGTGGGTCAGAAGTTTACATACACTCAATTAGTATTTGGTAGCATTGCCTTTAAATTGTTTAACTTCTGTCAAACGTTTCGGGTAGCATTCCACAAGCTTCCCACAATAAGTTGGGTGAATTTTGGACCATTCCTCCTGCCAGAGCTGATGTAACCGAGTCAGGTTTGTAGGGGTCATTGCCCATTTGGAAGACCCATTTGCGACCAAGCTTTAACTTCCTGACTGATGTCTTGAGATGTGGCTTCAATATATCCACATAATTTTCCTTCCTCATGAAGCCATCTATTTTGTGATGTGCACCAGTCCCTCCTGCAGCAAATAACCCCCACAACCGGATGCTGCCACTCCCGTGCTTCACGGTTGCAATGGTGTTCTTCGGCTTGCAAGCCTCCACCTTTTTCCTCCAAACATAACGATGGTCATTATGGCCAAACAGTTCTATTTTTGTTTCATCAGACCGGAGGACATTTCTCCAAAAAGTACGATCTTTGTCCCCATGTGCATTTGGAAACCGTAGTCTGGCTTTTTTATGACGGTTTTGGAGCAGTGGCTTCTTCCCTACTGAGCGGCCTTTCAGGTTATGTTTTGTACCTGTTTCCTCCAGCATCTTCACAAGGTCCTTTGCTGTTGTTCTGGGATTGGTTTGCACTTTTCCGTCCATCTCTAGGAGACAGAACGCGTCTCCTTCCTGAGCGGAATGACGGCTGCGTGGTCTCATAGTGTTTATACCTGCGTACTATTGTTTGTACAGATGAACGTGGTACCTTCAGGCATTTGGAAATTGCTCCCAAGGTCTTGGCTAATTTCTTTTGATTTTCCCATGATGTCAAGCAAAGAGGCACTGAGTTTGAAGGTAGGCCTTGAAATACATCCACAGGTACACCTCCAATTGACTCAAATTATGTCAATTAGCCTACCAGAAGCTTCTAAAGCCATGACATAATTTTCTGGCATTTTCCAAGCTGTTTGAAGGCACAGTCAACTTAGTGTATGTAAACTGCTGACCCACTGGAATTGTGATACTGTGAATTATAAGTGAAATAATATGTCTGTTAACAATTGTTGGAAAAACAATTGTTGTGTCATGCACAAAGTAGATTTTCTAACCGACTTGCCAAAACCATTGTTTGTTTACAAGAAATTTGTGGAGTGGTTGAAAAACTAATTTTAATGACTCCAACCTAAGTGTATGTAAACTTCCGACTTCAGCTGTATTATAAGGAATTGCACCATGTAGTGTATATTCTTGTTTGTGAGATAATGTGAAAATGCATGCATTTAAAATATTGTAAGCTGGAGCTTGTTTGGGTACCAAATGTAGTTCTGTAGGCAACATAGACATTAAGATGTGACAATGATCATCAGAGAGACCAGGGTCCTGTTTCCCAAAAGGCATTTTAAGGCTAAATTAATCTTAGAACCATAAGATCTTATTCTAACGATGAACTTAACCTTAAGATACTTTTGGGAAACCGGGCCCAGTGTAATAGAGCTCTGAAAAGCTGTGATAGGGAGAGAAATAGAGTCTAACTTCTTAAATGGAAGCCTAGGGAATTATCAGCATTGGTCCAGTTTCCTAGAGGACCAGGACTCTTTGTCATGTGTCCACCCCCATACAGAGCCCTCTGTGTGGGAGTAAACACAGCCCGGCTCCCGGAGACATGAAAAGAGGATTGTACCTCAGACTCAGACACACACACACACACACACACACACACACACACACACACACACACACACACACACACACACACACACACACACACACACACACACACACACACACACACACACACACACACACACACACACACACACACACACACACACACACACACACACACACACACACACACTATGCTTGTATGCATGCACACACACACACACACACACACACACATACATACAATGGGGAGAACAAGTATTTGAAACACTGCCGATTTTGCAGGTTTTCCTTCTTACAAAGCATGTAGAGGTCTGTAATTTTTATCATAGGTACACTTCAACTGTGAGAGACGGAATCTAAAACAAAAATCCAGAAAATCACATTGTATGATTTTTAAGTAATTAATTTGCATTTTATTGCATGACATAAGTATTTGATCACCTACCAACCAGTAAGAATTCTGGCTCTCACAGACCTGTTAGTTTTTCTTTAAGAAGCCCTCCTGTTCTCCACTCATTACCTGTATAAAAACACCTGTCCACACACTCAATCAAACAGACTCCAACCTCTCCACAATGGCCAAGACCAGAGAACTGTGTAAGGACATCAGGGCTAAAATTGTAGACCTGCACAAGGCTGGGATGGGCTACAGGACAATAGGCAAGCAGCTTGGTGAGAAGGCAACAACTGTTGGCGCAATTGTTAGAAAATGGAAGAAGTTCAAGATGACGGTCAATCACCCTCGGTCTGGGGCTCCATGCAAGATCTTACCTCTTGGGGCATCAATGATCATGAGGAAGGTGAGGGATCAGCCCAGAACTACACGGCAAGACCTGGTCAATGACCTCAAGAGAGCTGGGACCACAGTCTCAAAGAAAACCATTAGTAACACACTACGCCGTCATGGATTAAAATCCTGCAGCGCACGCAAGGTCCCCCTGCTCAAGCCAGCACATGTCCAGGCCCGTCTGAAGTTTGCCAATGACCATCTGGATGATCCAGAGGAGGAATGGGAGAAGGTCATGTGGTCTGATGAGACAGAAATAGAGCTTTTTGGTCTAAACTCCACTCGTCGTGTTTGGAGGAAGAAGAAGGATGAGTACAACCCCAAGAACATCCCAACCGTGAAGCATGGATGTGGAAACATCATTCTTTGGGGATGATTTTCTGCAAAGGGGACAGGACGACTGCACCGTATTGAGGGGAGGATGGATGGGGCCATGTATCGCGAGATCTTGGCCAACAACCTCCTTCCCTCAGTAAGAGCATTGAAGATGGGTCGTGGCTGGGTCTTCCAGCATGACAACGACCCGAAACACACAGCCAGGGCAACTAAGGAGTGGTTCCATAAGAAGCATCTCAAGGTCCTGGAGTGGCCAAGCCAGTCTCCAGACCTGAACCCAATAGAAAATCTTTGGAGGGAGCTGAAAGTCCGTATTGCCCAGCGACAGCCCCGAAACCTGAAGGATCTGGAGAAGGTCTGTATGGAGGACTGGGCCAAAATCCCTGCTGCAGTGTGTGCAAACCTGGTCAAGAACTACAGGAAACGTATGATCTCTGTAATTGCAAACAAAGGTTTCTGTACCAAATATTAAGTTCTGCTTTTCTGATGTATCAAATACTTATGTCATGCAATAAAATGCAAATTAATTACTTAAAAATCATACAATGTGATTTTCTGAATTTTTGGATTCAGTCTCTCACAGTTGAAGTGTACCTTGGCCAACGGGGAACGGCACCTCCGTACCTTCAGGCTCTGATCAGGCCCTACACCCAAACAAGGGCACTGCGTTCATCCACCTCTGGCCTGCCCGCCTCCCTACCTCTGAGGAAGTACAGTTCCCGCTCAGCCCAGCCAAAACTGTTCGCTGCTCTGGCACCCCAATGGTGGAACAAACTCCCTCACGACGCCAGGACAGCGGAGTCAATCACCACCTTCCGGAGACACCTGAAACCCCACCTCTTTAAGGAATACCTAGGATAGGATAAAGTAAACCTTCTAACCCCCCCCCCTTAAAAGATTTAGATGCACTATTGTAAAGTGGCTGTTCCACTGGATATCATAAGGTGAATGCACCAATTTGTAAGTCGCTCTGGATAAGAGTGTCTGCTAAATGACTTAAATGTAAATGTAAATGTACCTATGATAAAATTACAGACCTCTACATGCTTTGTAAGTAGGAAAACCTGCAAAATCGGCAGTGTATCAAATACTTCTTCTCCCCACTGTATGCACACATACGCACATACGACTAATGGGGACTCTGTTTCAGTGGGGGTCCGTCAGTCACAACCCACGCACATGCAGGCCCAGTGGGCTTCTGGGTCTGTGAGCATTGTCTTCTGGCCACGCTCGGGGTGCTAATGATGGGAGGAAATGTACTGTAACGTTAGATGAACAATAATGCATACACAGGACATGCTCACTTAAGCGATACAAGGCACGTGCCAGGCACAGACATACAGACCATGCTTAAACTCTTATGAACACACACACACACACACACACACACACACACACACACACACACACACACACACACACACACACACTGACAAAACATGACTTAATCCGCATTTAAGTATGTATAATATACAGTTCATGTTTGTACAAGACATTCATAATACATCCTACATTACATTGATGAGAGTTGTACTATACACATACATATTGTCATATTTGTGCCGTGAACCTGTAAAGAGCATGCCTTTTCAGGAGTCAGTGCTGGTTGTGGCCAGCTGGCTCAGTAAAACAATCATTCAAGGGAATATTCCATCCTGTGCCAGAGATGATTAGATTCATGCCATTAATGTGGTGCATTACATAAACCCTCAGCCTGATGTTAGCTGGCTTGGGGGCTTAGGGCCAATGGTGCTGCTTCATGAATGGATTGTAGTGGACAGTAAAACATGGGAGAGGACTTTAGTTAATGAGAAGAGACTAAGTTACCTTGTTGGTGTTTATTTGTAAGTTGAACAGTCTAAACTCTCTGAGTTGCTTATACACTGTGGGAAGGTAGATGACTACATTTCTTTATCGTATTATGTAAAAGATTTAGGGAACTTTGACTTTGCTATTAATCTCATGGGAGAACACAGCATCAAATGTCAAATAGCAACATGATCTCATGCACATATATAGTGTATATGCTGTACCCAAGGGTTTGGAATATGGAGTGTTCTCTTCCTGGTCATCTAATGTTTGGAGTGTGCCTGTTTGCTCTGTGTCTGTTCATCAATAAAAGGCTGGCAGAAGAGGCATGTGTTAAAACTGACACAGTGTGCCAAACTCCAGTCAGAACACTGATCTTTTCCTTAGTAATTCCCTGGTATTAGTGTGTTGGTGTGTGTAGTTTCTGGACTGCTGCCATGGCTGGCTGGCCTCTCAGTCTGACAGGCATCTATAGAGAACCCTAAGGGTTTTTCCTCACTGTCTTAGGGAAGAGAATATTACATAGACACACCCATCTATTTATGTATGCACAATATCTCTGTGAGTATCTTTTCTTTCGCATCCGGGATGTACAAACCAATCAATCCTAAGATTGTACTAAGTGTCAATCTTAAAAATATTAAAAATATTTACACACAGGCATGTGCCTGATTTCTTGTACTGACTTCTCAGTTAATTTAATTAGAGGACACTGACTTAAATAAAGAAATAAAGTCTGCTCAATGCTCAGCTTGGTTTTGTCTTTTACTCCACTCTGAAATGGAGGTAGTGAACATTGCACGGGTGCAAGCGTTTAGTAAATCTAGGCCCATGGTTGATGGATTCTAATGTAAATGTAAACCACATCACAATGACATATGTTCCAAATACACCCACAATTACACCCACAATTACCAATTACCGCAACCCGGATCTGAAAGCACTACATAGGTGAAGGTGATATGGAGAAAAATACTTGCCCTCAGATTCTTCCAAATTCAGTCCTCTAATATCTGTGGGTGTAACGCTCTGGGTGTCGGGGGGTGTGAAGTCAAGAGCAGGAACAACAGACAGTTCAAATATGGTGCTTTTAATGCATAACTGGCAAACAATGTCCACACGAATTAACACTGGGTGCAACAAACAAATGTCCCCTACACGGAGGACAAAATACCCAGTCCAAAATACAATTGATGAACGAAACAAACCAACGTTCATCTACTCCCGAATCCAACATACAGCTGAACAATCCCGCACAAAGAACCGTACGGGCTGGCTGGCTAATAAATCCCCACTAATTATAAATCACCTCAACACAGGTGTAACAAATAAACACATAAGGAGGGGGAGGAAAAAGAGTCAGTGGCAGCTAGTAAGCCGGTGACGACGACCGCCGAGCCCCGCCCGAACGGGAAGGGGAGTCACCTTCGGTCGGAGTCGTGACAGTGGGGTTTGGAGTCAGGAGTCAAGGATCGGAATTTATTAAAGTGTGTTTGGACATACTGCAGCAACTATTTCACGTCAACTCCAAAACCCGAATGCACATCTGCCCCTCCCCCCGACACCTACAAAATGTCTCAATTGACAGTAAGTCAACCAATCAGCTGAGCAGCCTGACTTGTTTGACACTTTTTGCATAATTTCTTTGAACAATAAAATGTCCATTTAGTGAAGATATGATCAATACAAATGGATGTCACAGATCCAACACTATTGTTATACACTGTAGTTGGTTGAGTTATAACCTGGGTTACAGGCATTAGTCACAGTTAGAAGCTTCCTCTTGAGAGGAGAACTAGATGATAACCAGTCAATGTTCAGGTCACCAAGAAAATGTATTCTCTATTAGTGTCTAACATCAGACACATATACTCCAGATACTGACAGTTTGCACTTGGTGGCCTATAGCATTACCTTAAAAGAAGAGGCTTCCGATGAGGCATGTGAACCTGCAACCACAGCACTTCTTTTTTAAACTTTTATTTAGGGAAGCCCAATTTGAGACCAGGGTCTCATTCGCAATGGTGCCCTGAGTGCACACATAATCACAATCAAAGAAAATTAACATTCCAAATCAAATAAGAAGAATAAAGATACAAATAAACTACTAGGTTTACAATATTACAATTTCAACAATTAAACCAATTACAATTAATCAAAATAAGTACAATCCTAGATTAATTAATTTATCACCAGAGTCCTGAATGGCCCTAGTGGCACCAGAGAATCAAGACGCAAGGTATTTTGCAAGTTAATCCAGCAATGGGGAGCAATAAAACTCAAGGTGTCAAGGCTCTGGAGAAGACCCAGACACTTTCGAAGTAACAAAAGTTTATTACAAAAACAGGGGGTGTCACGCCCTGGCCTTATTATTCTTTGTTTTCTTTATTATTTTAGTTAGGTCAGGGTGTGACATGGGTAATGTTTATGTTTTGTTGGTTTTGGGTGTTTATTTGGTAAAGGGGTTATGGGGTGTAATATATGGTTTTGTGTTGAGTGTAGATGTCTAGCGTTGTCTATGTTGGTGAGTGATCTAGAAGAGTCTATGGTTACCTGAATGAGTTCCCAATTAGAGACAGCTGATTTCGGTTGTCTCTGATTGGGAGCCTTATTTAGGGTAGCCATAGGCTCTCATTGGTGTGGGTAATTGTCTATGTAAGAACGTTTGTAGCCTGTCTGTATGTGCACAACGTTTGTAGCTTCACGGTCGTTTTCTTGTTTTGTATAGTGTGTCAGTGTTTTGTTTCGTTTCTTGCCTTCTTCATAATAAAAGGAAGATGGCTTATTTTCCAAATGCTGCATTTTGGTCCGTCAATCCGCCACACGATCGTGACAGGGGGGCAGGCAAACAACATGTCAAGGGCATGCAGACGTCAGTAGTCCAGAGCAGAGTCCGAAAGGTACAGAATGGCAGGCAGGCTCAGGGTCAGGGCAGGCAGAGGTCAATAATCTAGTGTGGAGTGACAAGGTACAGAACGGCAGGCAGGCTCAGGGTCAGGGCAGGCAGAGGTCAATAATCCAGTGTGGAGTGACAAGGTACAGAACGGCAGGCAGGCTCAGGGTCAAGCAAGGCAGAATGGTAAAAAACTGGAAAAGCTGGAAAACCGAAACTAGAGACAGAAAGGAACGCGGAGAAAAACACTGGTAGGCTTGACGAAACAAAACAAACTGGCAACAGACAAACAGAGAACACAGGTATAAATACACTGGGGAAAATTAGGAAGATGGGTGACATCTGTAGAGGGTGGAGACAAGCACAAAGACAGCTGAAACAGATCAGGGTGTGACAAAAGGAGGATTTACCTAAATTGGTCAAGACCAGAGGGACCTCAAGAGTTAACCAACCCTGCGAGCGGGTTTGGTAGCTCATTCTTTTATACTTCAGCAAAAAAGTATGTAAGTTGGTAGCTTGTGTAGTAGAGCTTTGTAAACATAAAGGGGTAATGAAGGGATCTACAGGACTTTATTGAGTACCAGCCAACCTTTTAATAGAGGATACAGTGGTGAGTATTAAAACTGTCACCTGTGATAAAGTGAAGGGCGTTATGGTAGACGACATCCACTTCATTTGTCATGAGATCCTCTCTGACCTTTACAGGAATATGCCTCTGAATATATACAGTAACACCTCCCCTGCAGACATTCCTGTCTCAGAAATTGCTAATATATTAATATTATCTAAGATTAGCAAATTACTAATCTCATTAACTTTGTTTCTGAGGCTACATACATTTATATGAGCTAACTTTAACCCTTTCTTTGGTAGCATATCTAAAACTGAACTCATTGATACTAGGTTTTATTTGGAGTGTGTGAGTAGAGCTCACCAGACCTCAGAAAAACATTGAGATTCTCTACATGTTGGATGGTGGATAAATGAGGATGGCTACTGTACAGATTCAATTGAATGTTTGTCACTTCCATAACTATAATCTGTGTTATAATCATTATCCTCATTTCAGGGTTTTAGTATAGCCCTCGGCAGAGAGGCTAGTAGTGGAAAGGTCATGTTAAACTCTGAACCTTGACCCCATTAAGGGTAATCACTACATGGCTTCCTGGAGTTGCCTGTGACATGGTGACCACGGTAAAAGTAACTTGGGACAGCTGTGGGAGGGGACAGATGGGGGAG